>NC_134688.1:246559400-246726900 GCF_050947455.1 Rhinoderma darwinii | reverse complement strand
TACATACATACATACATACATACATGACAACATATATACATACATGCATACATACATGCAAACATACATACATGCAAACATACATACTAACATGCACATATATACTAACATGCAAACATACACACATACATGCACATATATACATACATGACAACATGCATGACAACATACATACATACATACATACATACATACATACATACATACATACATGCAAACATACATACAAGCAACCATACATAAAAACATACATGCACACATATACATACATGCCAACATGCATGCAAGCATACATGCACATATACACATACATACATACATACATACATGATAACATACATACATACATACATACATACATACATAAATACATACATGCAAACATACATACATGCACATATACACATAAATGACAACATACATACATACATACATGCAAACATACATACTAACATGCACATATATACATACATGCAAACATACATACATGCAAACATACATACAAGCAACCATACAAACATACATGCACACATACATACATGCCAACATACATGCAAGCATACATACATACATACACTACCGTTCAAAAGTTTAGGGTCACTTAGAAATTTCCTTATTTTTGAAAGAAAAGCACCGTTTTTTTCAACGAAGAGAACATTAAATTAATCAAAAATACACTCTATACATTGTTAATGTGCTAAATGACTATTCTAGCTGCAAACGTCTGGTTTTTAATGCAATATATACATAGGTGTATAGAGGCCCATTTCCAGCAACCATCACTCCAGTGTTCTAATGGTACATTGTGTTTGCTAACTGTGTTAGAAGGCTAATGGATTATTAGAAAGCACTTGAAAACCGTTGTGAAATTATGTTAGCACCACTGAAAACTGTTTTTCTGTTTAGAGGAGCTATAAAACTGACCTTCTTTTGAGCTAGTTGAGAATCTGGAGCATTACATTTGTGGTTTCGATTAAACTCTCAAAATGGCTAGAAAAAGAGAGCTTTCATGTGAAACTCGACAGTCTATTCTTGTTCTTAGAAATTAAGGCTATCCCATGCGAGAAATTGCCAAGAAACTGAAGATTTCCTACAGCGGTGTGTACTACTCCCTTCAGAGGACAGCACACACATGCTCTATCCAGAGTAGAAAGAGAAGTGGGAGGCCCCGCTGCACAACTGAGCAACAAGACAAGTACATTAGAGTCTCTAGTTTGAGAAATAGACGCCTCACAGGTCCTCAACTGGCAGCTTCATTAAATAGTACCCGCAAAACGCCAGTGTCAACGTCTACAGTGAAGAGGTGACTCTGGGATGCTGGCCTTCAGGGCAGAGTGGCAAAGAAAAAGCCATATCTGAGACTGGCTAATAAAAGGAAAAGATTAATATGGGCAAAAGCACACAGACATTGGAGAGAGGAAGATTGGGAAAAAGTGTTATGGACAGACGAATCGAAGTTTGAGGTGTTTGGATCACACAGAAGAACATTTGTGAGACGCAGAACAACTGAAAAGATGCTGGAAGAGTGCCTGACGCCATCTGTCAAGCATGATGGAGGTAATGTGATGGTCTGGGGTTGCTTTGGTGCTGGTAAAGTGGGAGATTTGCACAAGGTAAAAGGGATTTTGAATAAGGAAGGCTATCACTCCATTTTGCAACGCCATGCTCATACCCTCTGGACAGCGCTTGATTGGAGCCAATTTCATCCTACAACAGGACAATGACCCAAAGCACACCTCCAAATTATGCAAGAACTATTTAGGGAAGAAGCAGGCAGCTGGTATTCTATCTGTAATGGAGTGGCCAGCGCAGTCACCAGATCTCAACCCCATAGAGCTGTTGTGGGAGCAGCTTGACCGTATGGTACGCAAGAAGTGCCCATCAAGTTAATCCAACTTGTGGGAGGGCCATCTGGAATCATGGGGGGAAAATTTTCCCGATTACCTCAGCAAATTAACAGCTAGAATGCCAAAGGTCTGCAATGCTGTAATTGCTGCAAATGGAGCATTCTTTGATGAAATCAAAGTTTGAAGGAGAAAATTATTATTTCAAATAAAAATCATTATTTCTAACCTTGTCAATGTCTTGACTATATTTTCTAGTAATTTTGCAACTCATTCGATAAATATAAGTGTGAGTTTTCATGGAAAACACAAAATTGTCTGGGTGACCCCAAACTTTTGAACGGTAGTGTACATGCAAACATACTTGCACATATACACATACATACATGACAACATACATACATACATACATGCACATATACACATACATGACAACACACATACATACATACATACATACATACATACATACATACATACATACATACATGACAACATACATACATACATACATACATACATGCACATATACACATACATAAATGACAACATACATACATACATGCAAACATACATACATGTAAACATACATACTAACATGCACATATATACTAACATGCACATATATACATACATGCCAACATACATACATGCCAACATACATACATACATACATACATACATGCATGCATGCACATATACACATACATACATACATACATACATACATACATACATACATGGCAACATGCATACATACATACATACATACATACACATATGTCAGGGATCATTACCATGTATATTGTTTGAAAAATATTATCCTTACATATATATATATATATATATTCAGTATATTACACAAAGAGATTGGACTCATGGAGCACAAAGAGCCTGCATAACACGCCTATGGAAGACACCGCCCCCTGGAATGCAAAGAGGAGTGTGCAGAAGAATGTACAGGAAAACTTACAGCAGAGGAGCCAATGTGTCTCCTCTGTCTGTTTCTTTGTTCTGAATAAAGTTCAGTTCTCCTTTTTTCTGATGAAGGGAAAGTTGTGTAGCGAACATTTCTGACTCGTTCACTTCTTTCCAGGCATGCCTTCAGCTTTCAATTTACAGAGGTGGTTATTCGGTGTGAAATGACAGGGAGAAAGGAGCTTCCCTGATATACGGACCTGACACATATACACATACATGACAACATACATACATGACTACATACATGCAAACATACATGCATACATGCACATAGATACTTACATACATGCCAACATACATATATGAAAACATACATACATACATGCAAACATACATACTAACATACACATATATACCAACATGCACATATATACTAACATGCACATATATACATATATGCCAACATACATACATGCCAACATACATACATACATACATACATACATACATACATATACACATGACAACATACATACATGGCAACATGCATACATACATACATACATACATACATACATACATACATGCACATATACACATACATGGCAACATACATACATACATACATACATACATGCAAACATACACACATGCATACATACATACATACATACATACATGCACATATACACATACATACAAAAATAAACTCACCTAAGACGTTCCCACGAAGATCTGAACGGTCCCGTCACTTTTCTTCTTACTGATCCCATTCAAAATAACAGAGCGGTGGGCGCAGATGACGTAATCACGTGTGCCTGATATGATTACGTCATCTGCGCTACAACGCATTGTTACTATGAATGCGAGCGGCGCCAAGAAGAAGGAAGATGGCAAGTGACGGGACCTTTCAGAGCTCCGTAGGGATGTCTTAGGTGAGTTTATTTTTTTTAATATATTTTTTGTTGTTCGCCGGGTGCTGATGCAGCACCGGTACGGCGACTACAGATATTACATGTAGTGAGAGGGTGGGTGGGGGAAAAGTTGGTTGCCGAAACGGGGTGGATGTAGTGTAGTGTAGTGTAGTGTAGGGTAGTGTAGTTGACATTCACGGTAAGTTCGTCTCAATTGGGCTTACCATGCCCGCTTGAGACGAACATTCTCCCAATGTTGCTAGAACTACAGTATCTAGCAACGTCGGGAGCGCGCACACTGCAGAGCGGAGCGGCTTGATTGACATCGAGCCGCTCACACCCCTTTTTTTAAAAGATATCCAGCACTTGCTGAGTTATCAATTGTAAAAAAAAGGTACTTAGGAAATGAATTTTTTAAATTTTTGAACAGCAAATGTTTTAAAATTCATTTCCTGCTTAGAATGTCTAAAAAAAAAATTTGATTCAACTTGGGAATAACCCTTTAAGGCTAAGAATCCAACCATGTCAGATGTTTTGCAATGTTTGTTAGGTCCTTTTGCATCTTTTTTTTTTTTTCCATAAGTTTGTATTGATTTTGAATAGTTACATAATTAGTACAGATACAAAAGGAATTCGATATATAGACAAAAGTATTGGGGCACCTACACATTACACCTATAGGAGCTTTTATGACACCCCCACTCTTCATATATGGACAGTGATGTCAGGAGTTTTCTAACACCAGAGTCTCTGGCCAGAGCATGGGAAGTGCTCTGGCTGGGGACATTGGCCCTGGCGAAGCTACTGAGGTCACTGTCCATATATTGACAGTGATGTCAGGAACTTTACGATGCTGGAGTCATGGGTAGAGCATCAGGAGCACTATTGCTTGGGACTCTGGCCCTGGAGAAGCTTTTGAAATCACTGTCCATATATAGACAATGATGTCAGGAGCTTCCCCAGGGCCTGAATCCCCAATCCAAACGCTATGTGATGCTCTTCTCAAGGACTCGTACTGGGGAAGCTCCCTGACGTATACGCTTAACATATACCTGTGATGGATGCTATACAGTGGCATACATCACTCAAAAACTCCCATGTTAAAACCGCACAGAATACATTTTCTTTGCGTAATATCTCAGGATGGAATAGCATAGTCTACTACGCTATTCCATCCTTCAAAAAAAGAAGAAAAACGGCGGTCAAAAGCCCTATGTACATGTTTAGCATGTACACTGAAAGCTTTCCCAACTTACACACTAAACGTAATTCAATAACAAGATGTGAACCTAGGCCTTACTGCATTTTAGAATTTTTGAGTGTAAATTTATTAAAAGGCGCACGTCTCAGACATAGATTTGCGCCATAAATTTGTGAGATTTCTCCTACTCCACTTAATAAATGTAATTAAAATATGTCTCCAGGGAGACTTTTCTTGTCCTGAAAATACGGAAGCTGAACACCTACAAACATCTGCCCATTGAAATCAATGGGAAAAACAGCATTTAGTTCATACGGGGCGTCTTTTTACGCCGCTGTTTTAAAAAACAGAGCGCAAAAAGACGCTCCGTAAAAAGAAGTGCATGTCACTTCTTCAGGCGTTTTTTGGAGATGAATTTTCCATTGAACCCTATGAAAAACGCCTCAAAAGAAGTCTGAAAAGAAGCCTCAAATAATGCTCCAATTTAAAAGAAGCTTCATATTCAGCTTCAAAAACACCTGAAAATCAGAGGCTGTATTCTCTGAAAACAGCTCCGTATTTTCAGACGTTTTTTGTTAAGCGTGTGAACATACCCTTATATCAAATCTGGAAAAGGGGAAGTATGGAGCGGGCTCATTAGCTGAGCCCGCTCCATTCTTAGGCTGGGTTCACACGACTTATTTTCAGGCGTAAACGAGGCGTATTATGCCTCGATTTACGTCTGAAAATAGGGCTACAAAACGTTGCCAAACATCTGCCCATTCATTTGAATGGGTTTGCCGACGTACTGTGCAGACGACCTGTAATTTACGCGTCGTCGTTTGACAGCTGTCAAACGACGACGCGGAAATTGACTGCCTTGGCAAAGAAGTGCAAGACACTTCTTTGCAACGTAATTTGAAACGTTCTTCATTGAACTCAATGAAGAGCAACTCAAGATTTACGAGCGTCACAGACGCCTCGCATAATACGAAGAGGAGCTTTTATGGCTGAAAAGAGGCAGCTGTTTTCTCCTGAAAACAGTCTGTCTTTTCAGACGTAAAAGCCTCTCATCGTGTACACATACCCTTAGGGTAGTGACCACGTAGTGACCAAAAACGTCTGAAAATACGGAGCTGTTTTCAAGGGAAAACAGACCCTGATTTTCAGACGTTTTTTGAGCAACTCGCGTTTTCGCTCAGTTTCTTATGTCCGTTTTTGGAGCTGTTTTCATTGGAGTCTATGAGAAAACGGCTCTAAAAACGTCCAAAGAAGTGTCCTGCACTTCTTTGACGAGGCAGTCATTTTACAGCTGTCAAACGACGACGCGTAAATGACAGGTCGTCGGCACAGAATGTCGGCAAACCCATTCAAATGAATGGGCAGATGTTTGCTAACGTATTGGAGCCGTATTTTTAGGCGTAAATAGGGGCATAATACGCCTCGTTTACGCCTGAAAATAGGTTGTGTGAACCCAGCCTTTAGTGGATGTCGGTCATATTTTAAAGCCGACGCCTTACTGCAATGCCAGGGATTGGTTAAACGACCAGGATTGGAGTTATTTCCATTTTCAATATTGTAAACAGGGGGGTGACCCGATTTTTGGGTGCCGATGGTTGTTATGGCAAAGTGGGTGCCTAACAAAGGCCCACAGGTCTGCTATCTTTGTGCTCCTATTAAGCCTTTAATAGGAGCCGGTAAAAAGCACAATATACTGCAATACGTAAGTATTACAGTATATTGTGCAAGCATTCCAACGATCGCTAGTTCAAGTCCCCTAGGTAGACTGATAAAAAATTGTGACTAGTAAAAAAACTTCTAATTGAAATCAATAGTCTGTCTGTGTAAGGCACAGATGTGCCAGGTCATTCAGAGAGAGATGCCTTTTGCAGCTCTTTGTCCCCTGAATGGGACCCACCCTCCATTAATTCAGAATTCTCCTATAGAATATTTGAAAAAGAGGTTTCTTAATCAGACAATGGTCCACATTTACTTATGCTGTCTACTAGTTAGACAGCGTAAACTTAGACGGGTAGGCACATAATGCGCCAAATTTATCACAGCGGTGCATGCTGCATGATAATTTTGTTGCATGACAAGTTAGGGCCTGTTCACATCACCGTTCGCTTTCCGTTCCGGGGTTCCGTCTGAGGTTTCCGTCGCAACGGAAAGTGAAAGTGAAACCACAGCTTCCGTTTCAGTCGACTGCGCTATTGATTCCGTCGGAAAACCGGAAACCTGCCAAAATGGTGACGAACAGAAACCATTAGCGATGTTTCCGTCACCATTGATATCAATGGTGACTGAAACGGAAGCTGTGATTTCACTTTCCGTTGCGGGGTTCACCCGACGGAAACCTCCGACGGAACCCCGGAACGGAAAGCGAACGCTGATGTGAACAGGCCCTTAGACACTTTTCTTTTCTTTATACTGCTTTTGATTTGGCTTATTTTGCTCCAGAGTTTAGTGCAAATTTTCCCATTTCCTGCTAAACCATTCCCCTTATTTCACAACGCTTTTAATAAATAGTGTCTAGTGAGGTGAAAACATAAAAAAACAACAATTTTTTGGACTCTTTTTAGACCCAGACACTTGTACATTTGCCCCATTCTGTTTAAATAGAAAACTGTTGAGAAATGGACCATGGACAGTTCTTACAATAGAGAAAAAGTCTGTTTTCTGCTGCAGTAATAATTTCAGCTCTAGGTATGTTTCCTCTATTGCAGTGCTTTAAAATTGCAACCTTCTGTATAAAACTAGTTCTGGCTCCTTGATGTAATACGGCTTCCCATTAAATAAGCAATGAATCTTTGACAGCTCAGCCTATAGTGGGGTTTACTGGTATGGGCATATTTATTTTATCAAGTTTGGACGCACATTGATCTGTTTTCGGTTTGCAGGTAAGGACACCCATAGATATGTCTTCTTATTAAGCTGTGTTAGTGCCGTAATGGACATGGAGAACGTGATTATTCCTGACTGCGCTGACAGATGTGTTACATTTATATTAATGTCTTGAGACTGTCCTCTCGTCACGCACTACTATCTTCTTGTGTCCCTTATGGATTTGCAGCCTGATTTGTAATCTTTATGAATTAGCATAATACTATTGCACCTATGTATTTGCAGTATTTGAGATCTATATTTGGTTTTGATTTGTCAATTTTGCTCCTACCTCAATACACAGAACTTGGAAAATCTTGTGTTATGTTATAAGTAGTGTTTGAAGTTTTATGTAAATGCAGCGTTTGATGTTTTATGTAAATAACAATAAGCCAATCTTTGTGCTGAATTAATTCCCATTTCAAATATTCAGAGTATTTTATAAATGTAGTTAAAGCAACGCACACACGTTTAATTTAAATATAATATTTGCAGTAAAAAAACAGTAATAGCTAATTTTATATAAAAATTTATCTTGGTTTTAAATAGGACTGTTTTTCTTTGGATTGTGATCTATCTATCTATCTATCTATCATCTATCTATCTATCTATCTATCTATCTATCTATCTATCTATCTATCTATCTATCTATCTATCTATCTATCTATCTATCTATGTGTCTATCTATCTATCTATCTATCTATCTATCTATCTATCTATCTATCTATCTATCATCTATCTATCTATCTATCTATCTATCTATCTATCTATCTATCTATCTATCTATCTATCTATCTATCTATCTATGTGTCTATCTATCTATCTATCTATCTATCTATCTATCTATCTATCTATCTATCTATCTATCTCATATCTATCTATCTCATATCTATCTATCTCATATCTATCTATCTCATATCTATCTATCTGTCTGTCTGACTGTCTGTCTGTCTATCTATCTATCTATCTATCTATCTATCTGTCATCATCTCTTAGGTTTCTCTGCAGGTTCTTCTGTCAAACAAGATTTTTTTCTGTGCTGAGAAGTAACTTATAATAATAATAATAATAATAATAATAGAATTTTGTTTATAAAGCACCAATATTTTCGGCAGCGCTGTACAATAAGTTATAGGCTAGAGTGATATATAATCACAATCAGATACAATGTTACAATGTAAACATAGGGAGAGAGGAATCTGCTTACAATCTTACAATATCCAAGGGGGTGATATAATAGGAACAGATGCTTAAAGAGGCTCTGTCACCAGATTTTGCAACCCCTAGCTGCTATTGCAGCAGATCGGCGCTGCAATGTAGATTACAGTAACGTTTTTATTTTTAAAAAACGAGCATTTTTGGCCAAGTTATGACCATTTTCGTATTTATGCAAATGAGGCTTGCAAAAGTACAACTGGGCGTGTTGAAAAGTAAAAGTCCAAGTGGGCGTGTATTATGTGCGTACATCGGGGCGTGTTTACTACTTTTACTAGCTGGGCGTTGTGTATAGAAGTGTCATCCACTTCTCTTCACAACGCCCAGCTTCTGGCAGTGCAGATCTGTGACGTCACTCACAGGTCCTGCATCGTGTCGGCACCAGAGGCTACAGATGATTCTGCAGCAGCATCAGCGTTTGCAGGTAAGTCGATGTAGCTACTTACCTGCAAATGCTGATGCTGCTGCAGAATCAAGTGTAGCCTCTGGTGCCGACACGATGCAGGACCTGTGAGTGACGTCACAGTGCTGCACTGCCAGAAGCTGGGCGTTGTGAAGAGAAGTGGATGACACTTCTATACACAACGCCCAGCTAGTAATAGTAGTAAACACGCCCCGATGTACGCACATAATACACGCCCAGTTGTACTTTTACTTTTCAACACGCCCAGTTGTACTTTTGCAAGCCTCATTTGCATAAATACGAAAATGGTCATAACTTGGCCAAAAATGCTCGTTTTTAAAAAATAAAAACGTTACTGTAATCTACATTGCAGCGCCGATCTGCTGCAATAGCAGATAGGGGCTGCAAAATCTGGTGACAGAGCCTCTTTAAAAATGCCCTCATTGTGAGGGTGAAACGTTGCGCCGAGATGTGGTGGTGAATAAACCTTTCTTACCTCTGGAGTGCTGCTTCCTTGCTCACTTTTTTGTACATAATAGGAACAGTGGTCTTTGTTGCACTTCTGAATCAGTGAATGTCATCAAACAAGATTAACTGAATATGTATACATAAATGCAGACTCGCCGGATGACAGATTCTCAATTGTCTAGAATAGTAGTTGATAAGGTTCAAAAAAGACACAGGTCCAACCTATAATCCTATTGTGTTAATCCAGAGGAAGCCAAAACCCCCATGAGGTTGATGCCAATTTCCTCATTAGGGAAAAATTGCTCCCCGACTCCCGATATGTCAATGAATAAATCTGCTGCGGCTGCTTTATTGTATTTGGCTGGTTATGAAAAGGGGGGGGCTCACGTAGTTTTTGTCAATTTATTTGTTTGTTTTTTGTTGTTTTTTTAAATGACGTGGGGTCCCCCCATTTTCATAACCAGCCAGATACAATAAAACAGCTGCAGCCTAGCATTACCAGGGTGGGAAGGGCCACTGTTTTTGGCCCTTACCAGCCTCATAATACCTGCCTGAGACCGTCCCAGTGCCCAGCCATCACTACAAATGATCGGGTACTGAATCGTACCCGACTATTGCCGATACCCCTAGTGGCGGTGGGTACCGGGGATAATAATGGGGGTTAGTGCTAGCTTTTTTACTGGCTAACACTAAGCCCTGCCTTAGTAATGGACGTCGTCAAACAGACAACTGCCATTACTAAGTTGGTAATAAAGTATTAAAAAAAAACATAAGAAAATAATTTTTTGTTGAAATAAAAACTCCCCCACACAACTTTCTTACACCATTTTATTTCAAATAAAATAAAAAAAGTAGATCATCAAAGTAGTCCAACGAATCTACAACGTAGTCCAAACGGTCCAGTGGAACCTGCAAAGCAAAAACAAAAAACGTTAGTAATATGCCGCTGCTTCTTCATTCCTTGCTCCTACTGTGAATTGCCATGTAGTTACACGGCGGTTCACAGTAGGAGCAGGGAACGACGGAGCAACGGTGCTAGCCACTGAACCGTCAAAACAGCTGATAAGCGGCTGTGAAGGATCAGCGGCGCTCGTGTGCCGCTGATCCTTCATAGCTGCTAAATCAGCTGTTTTGCAGAAACAGCGGCGAGCACAGCTGCTCCGTCGAGCGCCCCCTCACTAACCCCCGCCCCCCCACACATGCAACCGTGCCATACACAGACCCCTACACACAAAACCACGCATCCACACACCTTACCTGCATGTTTGGGGGGTTTGTGTGTGTGGTGCACTCGACGGAGTAGTGGTGCTTGCCACTGATCTTTCAAAACAGCTGATAAGCGGTTGTGAAGAATCAGCGGTGCTCGTGTGCCGCTGATCCTTCATAGCCGCCAATCAGCTGTATTAAAGGAACAGCGGCAACCACCGCTGCTCTGTCGAGCGCCCCCCACACACAAACCCCCTCCAAACATGCAACTGTGCCACACACAGACCCACACACACACAACCCCCCCCACACACACACACAACACCTCCCCCCCAAACACACACACACCCGCACACACACCTTACCTGCATGTTTAGGGGGGTTTGTGTGTGTGGGGGGGCACTCGACGGAGCAGCGGTTCTCGCCGTTGATCCTTCAAAACAGCGGATAAGCGTCTGTGAAGGATCAGCATCGCTCATGTGCCGCTGATCCTTCATAGCCGCCAATTAGCTGTTTTGAAGGAACAACGGCGAGCACACACAAACCCCCCCAAACATGCAACCGCGCCACACACACACAGACAGAGACACACACACAAACCCCCACACACACGCACACACCTTACCTTCAGCCGGTCTTCTCCAAAATGGTGCTGGCTTTCCCCCTACAAACCAGCTTCTATCCTGCGTTGCTCTGAACTGCACATGCGCAGTACAGAGCGAGACGGCAGAGGCAGAGAACGTAATGAACGGGTCCCATGCGTTATGTCCCATGCACTGCAGTGTCGTTAAGAGACATATACACAGATGAAATAAAACATGGCAGCCCCCAGTAAATGAAAAAAGTGTTAATAAAAAAAAACATTTCATTTGAAAAAATAAAGTACATATAAAATATTATTATTTAAAAACGCATAAATTAATAAAAAAAAAAATTAATGACACCTTTCCTTTAATGCTTAATTGTATAATTTGTTTCCTAAGCCCAATTGTATAACCTTACATTTATCCACATTAGGGCATGTTCACACGGCTTCTTTTCAGCCATTTTTCAGTCCATAAATGGCCAAAAAATGGCCGAATAATCGGAAACATAACGCCTCCAAACATCTGCCCACTGATTTCAATGAGAAATACGTCGTTCTGTTCCAACGGGCTGTTTTTTTACTCGGTCGTTTTGAAGAACAGCCATGTACAAAAACAGCTGCGAATAAGAAGTGCATGTCACTTCTTAAAAACTTTTTTGGAGCTGTTTTTCATTGACTCTATAGAAAAACAGCTCCGTATTTTCAAACGTTTTTTGCTAAGCGTGTGAACACACCCTTAAACTTATTGCCATTTCTCTGCCCAAACCTACAGCTTCCCCAAATCCCTCTGTTGTGTTACATTATCCTCCTCTGTGTTGATTAGTTAACAGAGCTTAGTATCATCTGCAAATAGTGAAATTATACTTTGTTATCTCTCTACAAGGTAATTAAAAAACATACTAAAAAGGGCCCAATACTGACACCTGTGAAACCCCACTAGATTACAGTGGTGTAACTATAGAGGTTGCCACGGTCGCAGTTACGACCAGGCCCTAAAGCCTAGGAACCCACAGGCCACCTGCCACATTAAGCGCCTCAGTCAGGGGGGGCCCAGCACACAAGGTCCTGAAGCTGCCCAGCATTAGGACATTGGGTGTGTAGGCTGATACTAGAAGGGAATAAAAGCGAGGAGAGGTAATTAAATAGAAGAATCCGGTCTGGGGACAAATTAATTTAGGGGTCTAGCCTGTGGTCTGAATTAAATGTAGGGGTCTAGACTGATGTTTGATGCCTCCGTGCCCCAGTTCTGCATTTCCGACTTATGTGGATGAGTGTGTGTGCTACTATCGTGCCCTCATGCTCTGATCATTTGTCAGCCATCACGCTAACTATCAAGTTTTAAATGTAGATCTGGAGTCCAGTGGCTGAAACAAATTGGTAGGGGGGTGATAATAGCAAGAGTGGACAAGTAACAGTTCAGGTTCGGTACACAGATAAGCCGCAACATTTTGTAGAGTAAGGCAGAGACGTGGTCAGGAAACAATCCAAGTTCAGTACACAGATACGCAGTTTGTGGCTTAAAGAGGCTCTGTCACCACATTATAAGTGCCCTATCTTCTACATAATATGATCGGCGCTGTAGTGTCATTTACAGCACAGCAAGTGTAATATCGCGAGATTACGCTGTAAATGACAGCCTAGCGACATCTCGATTTGCTGTGCTGTAAATGACACACAAACTTTAGCGAAGTGTCAGGATTCTGAATAGACATCACGTCCTGGTTGGCAGTGATGTCTATTAAGTCTCAGTACACTTGAGTAACGTTAGTGTGTGTATGTGGCTGCACATAGTGATCTAATAAGATCACTATATGCCGTGTAAATGAATGGAGGGAAGTGTATGACGCTGATTGGTCACTGATTGGTCAGCGTCATACACTTCTCTCCACAACGCCCACTTGGTCAAAAAGTAAAACACGCCCAGTTGGTCATTAAGAAACCCATTAGCATAAAGCTAATATAGGTCATAACTTCGTCAAAAATTATTGTTTTTCTAAATAAAAACAACGCTGTAATCTACATTACAGGGCTGATCACATTATGTACAAGATAGGGCACTTATAATGTGGTGACAGAGCCTCTTTAAGGCAGAGCCATGGTCACTGGTCAGGAAACAATCCAGGTTCGGTACACAAATAAGCAACAGTATTTTATAGAGTAAGGCAGCAATGAAATGGAATAGATGCAGGAAACTCAATAGTCTGGCAAGGAGGAACTGCAAGGGCTAGGCAAAGGAAGCCAAAAATAAGTAATCAAGGAAGGAATTTCAAGTGGCAAGACTTGAGAGAACCTATACAATAGATTCAGCATTGGAGCTGTCCAGCAGCACCAGTATCTCAACAAGAACAGCTACTTTCTGGGACACAAGAGTTTCTGTTTTTGAAACCTGACACTAAGGACTTATTCAGACGAGCATATATGTAGTCCGTGTGATGGCTGTTAAAACAACGGCCGTCACACGGACTCATGTACTTCAATGGGGCTGTTCACCTGACCGTTGTTTCAACGGAGCGTGTGAAGGGTTTGTGAAAAAATAGCACATGTCCTATTTTTTACACTTCGCTCATCCCTCCATAGACTCTAGTCCAGGGGTCTCAAACTCGGCAGGGTAAGTGGGCCGTATATAGAAAAAATGGGAAGTTGACGGGCCGCATTACTTTCAAATTTGATACAACACAAAATTATTGTTAATAAATTACTTATTTTAACTACTATAACACTCTATTACTATAATAATAATAATACTACATTACTATAAAATGAATACTACATTAGTATAATAATACCGCTAGGTTTAAAATTTGAGATATTTCTTCACGTGCTTATTTCAACAATCCAGTTTTCCAGTTTAAGTGTCGCTAAATGCTGTCCGGCGACTCAGTTGGCAGCGTTTGGCAGACACACATGTCAAGATTGGGCAGCCCCTTTTTAGATAGTGCCACTGTGCCCTCTGTAAATGCTGCCGCAGTGCTCTCTGTGGATGCTGCCGCAGTGCCCTCTGTGGATGATTCCGCAGGGTCTTCTGTGGATGCTGCCATAGAGTCTTCTGTGAATGCTGCCGCAGAGTCTTCTGTGGATGATGCCGCAGAGTCTTCTGTGGATGCTGCCGCAGAGTCTTCTGTGGATGCTGCCGCATAGTCTTCTGTAGATGCTGCCGCAGAGTCTTCTGTAGATGCTGCCGCAGAGTCTTCTGTAGATGCTGCCGCAGAGTCTTCTGTAGATGCTGCCACAGTGCCCTCTGTAGATGCTGCCGCAATGCCCCCTGTAGATGCTGCCGCAGATGCTGCCACAGTGCCCTCCGCAGATGCTGCCACAGTGATGTCAGGGGCTTGCCCAGAGCTGGAGTCCCGGAGCAGAGCCTCTTCTAGCACTCTGCCTGGGATTCCAGCTCTGCTCCTGACATCACTGTCCATATATGGACAGAGATGTCAGGGGCAACCCCAGAGCTGCAGTCCCGGGCAGAGCGCTAGTAGGCTCTTCCTGGGACTCAAGCTGTGGTCCTGACATCACTGGGACTCCTGCTCTGGGGAATTCCACAGAGTCCCGGAGCAGAGCCTGTACTAGCGCTCTGCTCGGGACTCCTCTCTGGGGAAGACGCTGACACACTGTCCATATATGGACAGCGATGTCAGGGAATATCCACAGAGTCCCGGAGCAGAGCCTGTACTAGCGCTCTGCCCGGGACTCTGCTCTGGGGAAGACCCTGACACACTGTCCATATATGGACAGCGATGTCAGGGAATTCCACAGAGTCCCGGAGCAGAGCCTGTACTAGCGCTCTGCCCGGAACTCTGCTCTGGGGAAGACCCTGACACACTGTACATATATGGACAGCGATGTCAGGGAATTCCACAGAGTCCCACTGCAGAGCCTGTACTAGCGCTCTGCTCGGGACTCCGCTTTGGGGAAGACCCTGACACACTGTCCATATATGGACAGCGATGTCAGGGAATTCCACAGAGTCCCGGAGCAGAGCCGATACTAGCGCTCTGCACGGGACTCCGCTCTGGGGAAGACCCTGACACACTGTCCATATATGGACAGCTATGTCAGGGAATTCCACAGAGTCCCGGAGCAGAGCCTGTACTAGCGCTCTGGCCGGAACTCTGCTCTGGGGAAGACCCTGACACACTGTCCATATATGGACAGCGATGTCAGGGAATTCCACAGAGTCCTGGAGCAGAGCCTGTACTAGCGCTCTGCTCGGGACTCCGCTCTGGGGAAGACCCTGACACACTGTCCATATATGGACAGCGATGTCAGGGAATTCCACAGAGTCCCGGTGCAGAGCCTGTACTAGCGCTCTGCTCGGGACTCCGCTCTGGGGAAGACCCTGACACACTGTCCATATATGTACAGCGATGTCAGGGATTTCCACAGAGTCCCGGAGCAGAGCCTGTACTAGCGCTCTGCTTGGGACTCCGCTCTGGGGAAGACCCTGACACACTGTACATATATGGACAGCGATGTCAGGGAATTCCACAGAGTCCCACTGCAGAGCCTGTGCTAGAGCTCTGCACGGGACTCCGGCTCTGGGGAAGCCCCAGACATCGCGTGTCCAAACAAGGACACCGATGTCAGGGAATTCGACAGAGTCCCGGAGCAGAGCCGATACTAGCGCTCTGCTCAGGTCTCTGCTCTGGGGAAGACCCTGACACACTGTCCATATATGGACAGCGATGTCAGGGAATTACACAGAGTCCCGGAGCAGAGCCGATACTAGTGCTCTGCTTGGGACTCCGCTCTGGGGAAGACCCTGACACACTGTCCATATATGGACAGCTATGTCAGGGAATTCCACAGAGTCCCGGAGCAGAGCCTGTACTAGCGCTCTGCCCGGAACTCTGCTCTGGGGAAGACCCTGACACACTGTCCATATATGGACAGCGATGTCAGGGAATTCCACAGAGTCCTGGAGCAGAGCCTGTACTAGCGCTCTGCTCGGGATTCCGCTCTGGGGAAGACCCTGACACACTGTCCATATATGGACAGCGATGTCAGGGAATTCCACAGAGTCCCGGTGCAGAGCCTGTACTAGCGCTCTGCTCGGGACTCCGCTCTGGGGAAGACCCTGACACACTGTCCATATATGGACAGCAATGTCAGGGAATTCCACAGAGTCCCGGAGCAGAGCCGATACTAGCGCTCTGCATGGGACTCCGCTCTGGGGAAGACCCTGACACACTGTCCATATATGTACAGCGATGTCAGGGATTTCCACAGAGTCCCGGAGCAGAGCCTGTACTAGCGCTCTGCTTGGGACTCCGCTCTGGGGAAGACCCTGACACACTGTCCATATATGGACAGCGATGTCGGGGAATTCCACAGAGTCCCAGAGCAGAGCCTGTACTAGCGCTCTGCTCGGGACTCTGCTCTGGGGAAGACCCTGACTCACTGTCCATATATGGACAGCAATGTCAGGGGATTCCACAGAGTTCCGAAGCAGAGCCGATACTAGCGCTCTGCAAGGGACTCCGCTCTGGGGAAGACCCTGACACACTGTCCATATGTGGACAGCGATGTCAGGGAATTCCAGAGTCTAGCGGCTCTGTGGGTCGCGGGC
Source organism: Rhinoderma darwinii (assembly GCF_050947455.1). Taxonomy (NCBI): domain Eukaryota; kingdom Metazoa; phylum Chordata; class Amphibia; order Anura; family Rhinodermatidae; genus Rhinoderma; species Rhinoderma darwinii. The sequence continues at coordinate 246,709,717 of NC_134688.1, read as the reverse complement.
CGCAGATGACAGCCCCAGGGGCCGCATGCGGCCCGCGGGCCGTGTGCTTGAGACCCCTGCTCTAGTCCATGGGGGATGCGTGATAACGGTTCCTTATTGTAAACCAATCCGGGACCATCTGCTTGTATTTATGTTCATGAGTTGATGCCCATGATCAGGTATACAACTCTTTCATACTAATTCTCTAATTTAGTAAGGGTTCAAGATCTACCAATCTACTAGACCTGTCACTGTTTATTATAATCTTCATTAGAAAATGTCTCTTTTAGTTTAGTCCCCCTATGGGACTTTACTATGCGATCATTTGATTGCTTTTATAATACACTGCAATACTTCTGTATTGCAGTTTATTATGCTGTCAGTGCAAAACTGACAGGCATTCTATTAGGCCTTTGTTAGGCCCCCGGCTGCCTTAAAAAACATTGGCACCCCGCTATTGACTGCGTCATCTAAGGGATTAAATGGGCGTGATGGATGCTAATTTTGATCACACCCACTACTAGTTTAACTGCCCAGCTGTCTTTAGACAGCCCAACACCAGCCCGGTGTGCCGCGTCGGGCTTGTGTCAAAGTGTCGCCTTTACACAGCGCTGTGGCATAAATACCCTTAAAGGGTAAATAAACGTTCAAAAAACTTCTGACATGTCTGACACTAAAACTAAGCCGCAGAAGAGCTTGGGTGAGCGCTGAACCGCTTAGTTTCTGATCGGCTTTTCTTGGAAAGCCGAGCAAATGATTTAGGGGCAAAATAGAAAGTCTATGAGCCTGTACACCAATTCCGAAAAACTAAGCGGTTCGGCGCTCATACAAGTGCCTCTGCCACTTCGTTTAAGTGTTCGGTGGGGGTCCCACTGTTCAGACCCCCACCGATTAAAACTTATGACATGCCACTATGACATAGAAGTTTTTTGAACGTTTAGTTACCCTTTAATGAGCACCATGAAAAGCCGTATGGTAGTCATGGTCAAACAAAAGCGTATTATGTCTTGAAACATCTACGCTCAAGAACAATTCAGAGAGGATTTTGCAGGAAGTACAGAACGATTAATTTTAAAATGTAAAATCTTCCTTCTATAATTGTTTGAATTAGCATTTTTACCAAAGCAGTACATTAAAACGAAATATATAAAAATAAACTAGACTTTATTCTAAAGCTCTTTAGTGGCATTAGAATTTCTAATTCACAGTTAGCGTACAATTCATTCAGTGCTGTCACGTTTACATTGCTAATATAATCATTCCATGGTAGAATTGTTTGATCTATGTTGGCTGCTCGTAGCCTATTTAGATACTACTGTCTGTCTTTGTATTACATTGTTGTGACAATTATCACAAATTATTTTTGTTTTATGTAAATTGAATCAAGTCCATCCCATTTGTCTCCATAATAATGACTACATAATCCCTAACCTGATATTAATTTATAACCCAGTAAGCAGAAAAAAACAACCCACATGACAACGCAAAATTAAAATGACACACACACACATACAGCATACGGTATGTTCCAGTATAGAAGCAGACAACCCTTTTCTGTCCCATTGAAAAATAACAATACATTAACCCCTTAATGACCGGGCCTGTTTGGAGCTTAATGACCAAGCCAGATTTGTTAAAGAGGCTCTGTCACCAGATTATAAGTGCCCTGTCTCCTACATAATCTGATCGGCGCTGGAATGTAGATAACAGCAGTGGTTTTTATTTTGAAAAACGATCATTTTTGAGCAAGTTATGAGCAATTTTAGATTTAGTTTCTTAATGCCCAACTGGGCATGTTTTTACTTTTGACCAAGTGGGTGTTGTAAAGAAGTGTATGAGGCTGACCAATCAGTGACCAATCAGTGTCCTGCACTTCTCATTGTTCCAGCCCAGCATGATCCACAGCACAGTGAGATTGTGCAGTGAAAGAAGCTGGGCTGGAACAATGAGAAGTGTATGAGGCTGATTGGTCACTGATTGGTCAGCCTCATAGACTTCTTTACAACACCCACTTGGTCAAAAGTAAAAACACGCCCAGTTGGGCATTAAGAAACTAAATCTAAACTAGCTCATAACTTGCTCAAAAATGATCGTTTTTCAAAATAAAAACCACTGCTGTTATCTACATTCCAGCGCCGATCAGATTATGTAGGAGATAGGGCATTTATAATCTGGTGACAGAGCCTCTTTAAATCTGGTATGTCTGACTTTATCAGAGAATAACTCTGCGAAAGTTTTGAATATCCAAGTAATTCTGACATTGTTTTTTCGTCACATGTTGTACTTTATTTTAGTGGTAAAAGTAGACTGAAACGATTTGCGGAAATTAATAAAAAAATAGAAAATTTGAAGAAGTTTTGTAAAAATTATCATTTTTCCCTATTTTTAACGGCAATATGTCACATATGTACATACATACTGTACAATTTTTTTTATTAAATATATATTTCCATCTCTTTACTCTATTTTGGCAGCACTTTTGAAAAAAAAAATATTTTTTGAGCAATTAAGAAGACTTACAAATTTAGTAATAATTTTATACATTTTGAAGTACATTTGGTTTTCCTGCACCAAGCCAGGTTTTCAGAGGCTCATAGGTGTCAGAATGGTGGAAACCCCCACAAGTGACCCCATTTTGCAACTACACCCCTTAAGGTATTTATTAAGGGGTGTTGTAAGTATTTTGACTGCACAGTTTTTTTGTAAGAATTCATGCAAAGCAGGCGTAAAAAAATATAATCTCACTATTTTAAATCTATCACCCTGTTTCTCCTGTTTTCAAAAATGCCCACATTGTGACCCGAATGCATTGCCTGGACACACGGCAGGGCCCGAAAGGAAGGGAACACCCGGAGACTTTCAGGTCTCATATTTTGCTTGAAAATGTTTTAGGCCCCACTGTACATTTGGAGAGGTTTTGAACTACCAGAACGATAGAAACTCCCCATAAACGACCCCATTTAGAAAACTAGACCCCTTAAAGTATTTATCTAGGGGTGTAGTGAGTATTTTGACCCCACAGTTTTTTGCTAAATTTAATGCATAGCAGGTGAAAAAAAATAAAAAAAATCACTTTTTTCATAAATATGACTTTGAAGACCGGTTTCTGTGTAAAGCGACCATAAGAATGAAGAAACACACGCCAAAATCTATCAACCTGTTTCTCCTGTTTTCAAAAATGCCCCCATTGTGACCCTAATGCGTTGCCTGGACACACAGCAGGGCCCGAAAGGAAGGGAGCACCCGGAGGCTTTCTCAGGACTCATATTTTGCTTGAAAATGTTTTAGGCCCCACTGTATATTTGGAGAGGTTTTGAACTACCAGAACGATAGAAACTCCCCAGAAACTACCCCATTTAGAAAACTAGACCCCTTAAGGTATTTATTAAGGGGTGTTGTAAGTATTTTGACTGCACAGTTTTTTGCTAAATTGAATGCATAGCAGGTGAAATAAAAAAAAAACAACCACTTTTTATATAAAAGTATCACTTTGAAGACCGATGTCTGTGTAAAGCGACCATAAGAATGAAGAAACACACCCCAAAATCTATCACCCTGTTTCTCCTGTTTTCAAAAATGCCCCCATTGTGACCCTAATGTGTTGCCTTGACACACAGCACGGCCCGAAAGAAAGGGAGCACCCGGAGGCTTTCAGGACTCACACTTTGCTTGAAAATGTTTAGGCCCCACTGTATATTTGGAGAGGTTTTGAACTACCAGAACGATAGAAACTCCCCATAAACGACCCCATTTAGAAAACTAGACCCCTTAAGGTATTTATCTAGGGGTGTAGTGAGTATTTTGACACCACAGTTTTTTGCTAAATTTAATGCATAGCAGGTGAAAAAAAACAAAAAACACTTTTTTCATAAAAGTATCAGTTTGAAGACCGATTTCTTTGTAAAGCGAACATGAAAATGAAGAAACACACCCCAAAATCTATCACCCGGTTTCTCCTGTTTTCAAAAATACTCCCATTGTTGCCCCAATCTGCTTATTAGACGTGTGGCTGGGCCAAAAAGAGAGGGAGCACCATTTGGCTTTCAGGGCACAATTGAATAAATTCTAGGCCCCATATCATGCATTTAGAGGCATTGAGCAGCCTGAACAGAAAAAAAAACCACGCAGAAATGACCCCATTTTAAAAACTAAATCCCTAAAGGTATTCATCTAGTGGTGTAGTGGACATGCGGACAAAACATTTTTTAAAGGAGGAAATAATGGGTATTATTTCAGACACTATGGGTATATAATGTTTTCTTCAAACTCTTATTACGTTTCCACATGAAATAGAGGAGACGTGGTAGAAGGTTATTTTGTTAGAAATATGCCACATTAATAAATTTGTGCGGCATACAGAAGAGAAGTGAAGCCGTGCATTCATAACGGATACATGTTGCTATAGACGTATTTGCCTGTACTTATGACTATGTCTTGCTGAAGAAGCAGTTGGTGCCATTATGATGTCATTGTGGACAGAATTCTGTTCTAATATAAAATCAGTCAGAGAGGAAAAAATAAACTGTACTGGAGTGACAGGCAATATCTTCAAACAAATGGAGGAAAATGTATCCAACTATGTAGCAAACTCGAGTCTGTTCACTAGATAGAAGAACACCTGCAGGGCTGCCATGACAAGGTTTTTTTTTTCAGTGACTGGTTGTACAACGTCTCTTTAGCTCCATCAATCCTTATGAGGGACGAATGTGCCAAGTGACGCGGTACACCATAACAGGCCCCTGCCCGGCAAGGTAGAAACCGCTATGTGCACAAAACAACCAATCACCTACAGAATATATAGAGGGGCAATGTCCAAAACCATCTATAGGAACAGTAAAGGATCACAAATCCCCAAAATGATGTCAGTATTTCCAGAAGAACCGTAACAAAGCCCATGGTGTATTGACAAGGAACAGCTCAATTATTAGAGATCCTCCAAAAAAAATAAATATCATGCCCATATCACGGTACAGAATTAGGAATGTAACAGCTGTATGTGGCAGGACATAGTCATCAGAACAAGGAAATACGTCCTCACTTTATTCTTGTAACCATTGCTAAAATGCACGACTTCCACTAATTCAGGGGCGGCACGGGCCGCAGGTGTTGGATTTATCTACTAATAAATGCAATGCCCACATTTATTTTTTATTTCAAGAACACTTGTGGGGTCCATGTTCTGAATAGACAGATGTGGGCTCCTGCACAATAAACCGTATTCATTTGTGAGTGATCAAGTCCTGTATTTAATTGTCCAAGAAATGTATAAAAAAAATCAAAAAGGGGAAAATTAGTTTTACAGTCTGAAATAAATAATTTACTACCTCCCCATGAGAATCCCTCCCTCCCTTGGAAAGCCCAGAAACTAAAAAAAAATATGAATAAATGAAATTGACTCCCTAAAAAGAATCCCCCCCCACCCCACCCTTTTTGGTGTTCCCTAAATTATAGATAAAATTAATAATTAGAAACCGTGTGGTAGGTCTCAAAACAGGGGAAGTTGCACAGGCCTGGATTTGAAGGGCACATGGGGCAGTAAAACCGGGTATCCCTCCTCCTTCCGTGTTTACTGCACACCCGGCATCTCTTTTGGGGGTATTCCTTATTCTCAGTGGCAGGAACGGGGTGAAGGAAGTGGCGCTCAGTGAGCCTTTTGACATTCTCTGACTCAAAGGATTCTCCAGGTGCGAGGGAGTCAAACAGGAGGTGCTCTATAATTTTCTCCTGATACTGGAGGAAGCTGAGCGTTCCCTGGGTCTTGTAGAGCACATAGCTGTTGTAAGTAGCCATCTGGATGAGGTAGATCGCTACCTTTTTATACCAGGCCCTAGTTTTGCGCTTGACCAGGTACGGTTGTAGGACCTGGTCAGATAGATCGACTCCCCCCATGAACTTGTTATAGTCCACCACGCAGACCGGTTTCCTCTTATCAGAGGTAGCGCCCCTCTCTCTCACTGCCACTGTGGTGTCCTCGTGCACGGTGGAGAGCATGTACACATCCTTTTTGTCACTCCATTTGACTGCGAGCAACTGATCACTGGTGAATAAGAGTGACGCACCCCTTACTAGTCGCCTGGACACCAGTTGTTGAGGGAAGCCGACTCTATTTTTGCGCACCGTCCCACAGGCCCCTGTATTCGCAGCATGGAGGGACTTATACAGGGGGACACTGGTGTAGTAATTGTCGGTGTACACATGGTACCCTTTCTGTAGGAATGGCACCATGAGTTCCCAGACAATTTTCCCACTAATGCCAATATCCTCTGGGCATCCTGGGGGATTAAGGTGGCGGTCCCTGCCCTCATATATAAAAAAGGCACAGGTGTAGCCCGTTGTGCTCTCGCACACCTTATAGAGTTTCACTCCGTATCGGGCTCTTTTGGAGGGGATGTATTGGCGAAACGATAGACGGCCCTTGAAGGACATAAGGGACTCGTCTACCGCTATTTTTTGTCCTGGGGTGTACAAATTTAGAAAAGACTCAGATAGGAGGGAGATGAGGGGTCTCAACTTGTTGAGGCGATCATGGCCTGGGTCACTTCTTGGGGGGATTTGTGAGTTGTCCGAGAAGTGCATGAAGCGCATTAGAGTCTCATAGCGCGTTCGGCCCATGACAGCAGCAAATACAGGGGTGCTATGGATAGCGCTGGTAGCCCAGTAGGAGCGGATAGAAGTTTTTTTTTACTATCCCCATATTTAGTGTAATTCCCCCAAAAATTTTAATTTCACAGATGGTTGTGGGGATCCATCCTCTGGAATAGTAAGACCTGGGATTTTGGGTGACAAATTGCCTTGCGTATAAATTCGTCTGCTGGACAATTAGTTCCAGGACCTGATCGCCTATAAACAAATTAAAATTATAGGGGGTAAAATTTGTGACATCAGAGTTGATGCCTGGAGTCGCTGTAAATGGCGGAATTTGGGGGAGAAAGAAACTGCAGGATCCCACATTGCAGGAGGGACTTGAGTACTAGGCCCTGCTCCTGACCCTTCACCGGTGACAGCTGCGTCCACCACCATAGGGCTGGGGGGTCCAGTGGCAGAAGTCGCTTTCTGAGCCAAGTTCTACTTCTGACGCAGTGTCCGTATCACTGCCAGAACTGCTAGAGCACAGCATGGTGTACGCCTGCTCTGCAGAGAACATTCTGCGGGTCATTATTTTATAACTCTAAACTAACAAGTAAATTGTTATTTTTTTTTGTATTTAAAAAATTTTTGGGGGATTTTTTTTTATATATAATATAGACACAACACTAACTGAATAAAATAAAAAAAATACGGTAAATCGCAGTTAATTACAGCAACTAAAACGAATTCAGCGAAAAAAAAAAAGAATTACGGAGATAAGTAATTACGGGTAATCTGGCGTGATTACGGGTAATCTGGGGTGATTACGGGTAATCTGGGGTGATTACGGACAATATACGGATAATATTGGAACACTGGCAAGTATGTGGTGTATTTTACAGTATAATACAGCACAAGATTTGTATAGTATTTCTCTCTCTCCTCTCACAGATCAACTACAGTGAGAGGAGGGAGGGAAAGATCATAAATCCTGTGCTGTATTGTGTAAATATGGGACTATGGTCACTGTGATAGGTATATCACAGTGACCATCTGATCAGGGACCAATTATCAGGGTCCCTAATCAGTTTCTATGAACAGGCAGAATAGCTGCCTTACACTGACAGCGCATGCGTACGCCATTTTTTTTTACCCACAGTTAGGGACGGGGGGGGGGGCACGGGGGGGGGGGCGGGGGACACGATTGGTGGCAGCAGGGGGCCTAACAAGCAGTTTTTTTATCTCCTCTCACCAAACATACATGGTGAGAGGAGATAAAAACCTAATTTGCATCGGCACATTCATTGTAACGGCGGTCCGCAAACAGCAGTTCCCAGTCACTGCTCTCTACCTTCGGCAGCTGAGAGCAGGGAGCTAAACCTCCCCCCGGCGGCGCTATTTTATTCCGATGCCGCGACGTAAAAAGTCTATGGCATCGGAATAAAGCCCGTTAGTGACCGACGTAAAAAGACTATGGGCCGGTCACTAACGTGTTAATTATTAAGAATATATAACATAATATTGTCAAACGTTTTACTGAAATGACCTGAATGTAATAAATGATTTGTTTATTTACTATTAACAACCAATTACAAAAAAAGAACAATGAATCAACCAAAAAGAAAATTGCCAAATGCCAAGTGAAATGTACTCAGTCCCCTAGTTTTAAATTCCATTAATGCTAATATATACGTGACAACGAGTACAATGTATGCGGCTGTCACCAGGATAGTAGTGTCAGTGGTTATTCCATATATTACATGACTTTAGTTTGTCATATAGTATGTGATCTATGGCAGCGGCTTATCTCCCGTGGGAACCAAGGATCTGAAATCCAAATGAAATGCAAAATTTACTTTCAACTGAAAACAGGACTTTGGACCACTGAGCAACAGACCAGTCCTTTTAACCGATTCAGGACCGGGCTATTTTGAGCCTTCAGGACCAGATACCGTTTAACCATTTTTAGCATGCGTTCATTAAACAGCTATAACTTTTTTATTTGTTGAGCTAGCGACGTGATTTTAGAATTTTTAGGCTTAAAGTTTGAAAATAATAGTAAAAAAATAAGCTTTTTTACATTTTAGCAATTTTTTTTCTGGTAATAATACAGTTTTAACCCTAAACTAGACCTTTTATTTGTGATCGTCATTGTCTTCCGTAAATTTTGATATATTACATGTCTATATTAGGGTAATTGGCTCAGGGCTAGCGTTACGACAATGATTGGTGGGGTGACAACGTTTTTTTGGGGTGGGTATTTTATGTGTATTTATTATTTATTTTTTGCACTTTTTTAACTTTTATTTTTTTATTATTATGGTCTGTCACTCAAAGGTCAGAAAAGACCTTTGTCTGACTGTTATATATATATTTTTTCTTCTTTTACACCACGTTTTTCCACTGTAACTGGGAAAATCAGCACTCTCATAGTGACTATTGTCACTAATAGGGCCGTCCTGGGTCTAGTAAGACCCAGCAGCAGTCTGCCACTAACGCCACCCGGCGATCATATGCCTTTATTTGAGCGCTGTGCAGAAGAGATCAGAGAAGATAGAAGCTGCCTTTATCTTCTCCTCAGAGTCCACGGCTGTCACTGACTGCCAGAGACCCGACATTCAGCTGCCTGATCGGTCGGGCAGCAAGCTAAAACCCGCGCCGCAAATAGTATATGCGTGGGTTTTAAGGGCCCCGACCGCCGGACCTATATACACAGCTGGTGGTCAGGAACCTGTTAAAGTGTAGCTAAACGTTCGGCAAACTTCTGACATGTCATAGTGGCATATCAGAAGTTTGGATTGGTGGGGGTCTGAGCACTGAGACCCCCACTAATCGCTAGAACGAAGCAGCTGAAGCATTCGTGTGAGCGCTCAGCTGCTTCGTGTCTGTTCGGCTTTTTCCGGAAATAAATGTATCGTGTACGGACTCAATAGAAAGTCTATGAGCCCGTACTCCGATACATCGGCTTTCCGGAAAAAGCCGAACAGAAACGAAGCAGCTGAGCTCTTACACGAGCTGCTTCGTTCTAGCGATTGGTGGGGGTCTCAGTGCTCAGACCCCCACCAATCCAAACTTCTGACGTCACTATAACATGTCAGAAGTTTGCCGAACGTTTACCTACACTTTAGAGGCTTAGGAAACCTTTGCAGGTGTTTTGTGTTGATTAGCTGGTTAGAGTGTGACGCCATGAGTCTACAATCTTCGACTTTTACCCAATATTCAAATTTTCTGAGACACTAAATTTTGGGTTTTCATTAACCATGTTAGCCATAATCATCAACATTAAACCAAAGAAAGAAACGGACACGACCATATAGTTGAAAAAAATACAAAAGATCCTTTATTAATGTCAATTAGACAAATGCAAACAGACAACATTAAACATAATAAAATAGCATAACCCTCGCAGGATAAAAGATGGAATCGGAACAATAGCGCAGCAGGACAACCAAATAGTAATCCGGTCAAGCGATCCCCCAAAATGCTAAAATGCATAAATAATTTTAGAGCAGGTACTAAGTATGAAACTTTTGCACAGATTGGCATATAAGCATAAATAGAAGTCAATACAATCAGGATAATCACATTTAAGCAGCAATATACATACACCTGCAGAGTACGGGAATAGCCGGGAGAACAAAGACCGGGGGTCCGCTGCTGAACCCATATAGTATAGATCCCATAGAGACGGATCGAAACATTGCCTGCCTGGGGTGAATAAACACACCACTGTTTTTCACCAATTTCCTTGGAGTGCTGCCTCTTCATTTTTTTGGGGGGATTTTATATATATATATATATATAGATATATGTATCATAGGTATATATATATTTCTCTGAATAAGTAACTTCTCACTAGCCTCGGGCAGCATGATGGCTCGATGGTTAACACTGTTGCCTTGCAGCACTGGGTCCTGAGCTTGAATCTGATCAAGGTCAAAATCTACATGGAGTTTGTATGTTCTTTATGTGTTTCTCCCACATTCCAAAAATATGTAGATAGGTTATTTATCCTTCTTTAAAAGTCGGCGGTAGCATGTATGTGTCTGAGATAACATAATTAGATTGTGAGCCCAATTGGGGACAGGGACTGATGTGATTAGTGCCAATCTCTGTACAGCGCTGCAGAATATTTTGGCACAATATAAAATAAATCAAATAAATCTAGTCAATTTACTTTCTAATTATATTGGTGCAGGGTGTTGAAGGAAGATAGCAGTGTGATCTGATATTTGGTGGCATGGTTCCAAACTGTGGAACTTGACAGATGTCATGTGGTATATGGCTTCAATCTGGTGTATTAATCAGTTGCAAGTATCAATTGATTTGAAGTTTGATAGATCATTTCTTTAGAAATCCAAGCCTATATGGCATAATAAACCTAAATGAAAGTTCCCTTCTCCACATATCAGGACAACTGTATCAGAGTGTTAAGATAATGTATGAAGATTACTATATATTTATCATATTGGAACAATGAACATTACTTTCATTCTGTCTGCTGCAAAAAGACGTCATGAGAAGCTGAGACTTTAATCAACTAATATTGTGCCGCGTTCATTTAAGCTTGGCAGCTGCTTCTCGGAGGACGTGCCCATGGGAAGTCTTAGTATGAGGCACACGGCAAAGACAGCTTGTTAGGATGTAGTCGTTCACAGCATGGATAAAAATAGAAAGACGTTTATAAATGTGGTGAGCTTGCCCGCTGCTCATTCTATGAGGCAAGCAGAGAGTTTAGAACCTACTATTTCTTTAATCTCTGATTGTAGGATCCAGAGTCAAGAACACGTTCAAACCAGATACATGATTATTATATTATTATTATTATCAGAAATGAGTCTCAGTCATATCAAGGGCTGATGATATAGTATACAGATGTAGCAGTGCCGAGTTGTTTATTGAATGGTTTATTTTCCTTTTGTACAATGCGATAACTCACTAGGTTTAGCTGTGATAACCACAGGTATATTGTCATTACATCACAGTGGGACAGATTTAGTAAGACTGGTGTTTCACACACCAGTCTCAAGGCCCTATTTACACCAGCCAATTTTGGCCGATGCAACGAGCGCCGATCAATGAGAAAGCTCGTTGATCGGCGCTCGTTTGCTCCTGTCACACGGAGCTATGGATGGAGACGAGCGGTCGTTACTCCGATCAATCGTCCACATACATTATCATGTAGGCAGTGATAATATTTAACTTTTTTAAAACGATACAATGAGCAGATGAATGAGCATTCTCTCGTTCATCTGCTGATCGCTGCCCTATTTACACAGGGCAATTATCGGCAACGAGCGTTCTACGAATGCTTGTCTGCCCAATAATTGCCCATTAAGCATAAAGCCCGCAGGAGTAAGATGAAAACTGGTGTAGAAAAGATGATTAACTCCCCCCCATGGTGTGAAGTTACAAACTCAGGTATTCTACTTCTGCACAGATGTAGCAGTATTGTGTTTCTAAGATCACAGAACAATGTGCCAAGTGGCAATCTCAGCTCTGCTAAATTTAACAATATGTTATATGTGGTTTTAGGGTATGCTCACACAGTTTATTTTCAGCCATTTTTCGGGCCATAAACGCCCCGAAAATGGCTAAAAATACGGAGGCTGAACACCTCCAAACATCCGCCCATTGCTTTAAATGGAAAAAACGGCATTTCGTTCCCACGGGGCTGTTTTTTATGTGGCTGTTTGTAAAAATGGTGCGTAAAAAAGAAGTGCATGTCACTTCTTCAGCCGTTTTTCATTGTCTTAATAGAAAAACAGCTCCAAAAACGGCCATAAAAAAACTCTTCAAAAAACGCTTGATGCATAAAAATGGCTGAAAATCAGAGGCGGTTTTCCCTTGGAAACAGCTTTGTATTTTATGCCTGTTTGACGTGTGAACATACCCTTACACAGGAAGACATGTAAACCTACTGCATCATCTTAGAGGGGTATTCCAGCTGTGAACACTTTACCTGTCCACAGGTCCAGAGGTAATAAATCTTAGATTGATGGGGGTCTGACAGCTGCGATGAAGTTCCCCAGTCCCACCCCACCAGCAGATCAGGAGTGAGGAAAGGTTTTATGGAGCAGTGGTTGAGCATTTGCACTGCTGCTCCATACAACTCTATGGGAGCTAAGGAGAAAAGATGAGTGACCGTCTTCGACCACTCCTTCATACAACGTATGGGACACATTATAAGTAGTTAAAAAAAAAAATGATGATATGAATTGATAGCTTAACATTTTACCAGTAGTTCTGTATCCAACTGAGAACAATTAGGTAGGAACCCTTTTTATGCAGCTTCCTGCTATTAAAAACACCTGGGCTACCTAAATGTTCTCAGTTAGCCCCTGAGACTACAAGGAAAGGTGAGTTTTTTCCATCTGTTTATTTTTTTGTGGTATGGTGTGTTATCTTTTGTTGTTGTGGTGCTGTAGTGCTGTATCTGTGGGGGGACGTGGTCCAGAGCCAAAGCAGCTTAGACTGGCAACATGGGTGCTGTTGGTCTCCTGGGTTGCTCCCTCTGCCGATGCGGTGTTGCAGCGGCATTGTTGCCATGGAATACTGCACTTGGAAGAGTAGGGTCCCACTTGAAAGTGGTCGCCGTGAAGTGGCAAGTGGGCTTATACAGTTTGATCAAAATGTTTACTAAGAACCCCATGTTCGTACATTTTATTTTGCTGAGCCGCAATAGATCAAATATAGCAAGTGGATGCGCGGTCCAGGTTTTCTTTTCCCCCCTGTGGATCTAATCTGTTAGGCCAGATTCACACGAGTGTGTGCTTTTCTGTTTTCATTCATAGTTTTACAGCTGTTGGCAAATCATGCGCGTCCCGCGGAAGTGCTTCCGTGTGATGCGCGTGATTTTCACGCACCCATTGACTTCAATGGGTGCGTGATATGCGAAATACGCTCAAAGAACGGACATGTCATGAGTTTTTCACAGCGGACTCAGTCCGTAAAAATCACGCAACTGTCTGCACGGCCCCATAGACTAATATAGGTCCGTGCGACGCACGTGAAAATCACGCGCGTTGCACTGACGTATATCCCGTTCGTCTGAATAAGCCCTTACGATGTGGTTTTCCAGTGTTCCCAAGGTATAGGTTCTGAGCCCGTTTTGGTGTGAAATATACAGCATTCACACAGTCAGAATACAGCCGTGAATATTGTCTAACTGTATATTTCACGAGTTAAGATTCCTACTGAAATAACCCACAAAGATGTGTCGCCTTTTTTGGATATCTTTATCCAAACAAAAATTTCGTTTTATTGCTTAAAGTCACATAATGGAATAAAAAGCAAAAAGTATACCAGCCTAACCGAGGAAAACAAAACACCCATCCATTCTAGAGGGGGATAAAACACAATTATAGACAGGAACAAAAAGGTCCATGCCATTTTCAGCTTTCATTACAAAGCACAGGTAAGGACTGCTTGAAGATCTGCTAACCATTTCAGCCTTAAATAAATATTGTGCTATTTAAGGAAATGTATGTTCCCCTAAAATTTAATTCTATTTGCCTTAGTTTGGGCTTTATTCCCATCACGATCAAAGTTTCCAATAACTTATTTATAAATATAGTAAGTACTGTATAGCTCAAATCTATATATAAGGGAAAGTAGAAAGTAAAGGCATGACATATACACGTAAGGCCGTATTCACACGAGTGTGTTCAGTCCGGGATATAGGGTCCGTATGTTGGCAGTATTTCCCGGACTGAGCACACTGCAGGGAGCTGGGCGCTTATCATCATCGTTATCTATGACGCTAGGAGTCCCTGCCTCTCCGTTTTCAGTACGGGACAGTTTTCCCGCAGCGAGGCAGCGACTGAATAACCCCAAGTTTGATAACCTTTTTTTCGTACTGCAATCCACTCATTCCTTGGTCGCCATTCTTTTCACCTGCTCTAGCTGAGCTATGTTCTTCTTATACACTGGTACCCAAAACTGTACACAATATTCCATATGTGGTCTGACTAGAGATTTACATAGAGGCAAAACTATATTCTTTTTCATGTGCATCTATGCCTCTTGATTCATCCCAAAATTTTGTTTGCCTTGGCAGCAGCTGTCTGGCACTGGTTGCTAAAGTTAAGGTTACTGTCCACCAATATCCCCAAGTCTTTTATCTTGGCAGCTTTACCCAGTGTTTTACAATTTAATGCATAATTGTAAAATTTGTTTCCTTGGCTCAAGTGCATAACCGTACATTTATCCACGTTAAACTTAAAGAGGCTCTGTCACCAGATTTTGCAACCCCTATCTGCTATTGCAGCAGATCGGCGCTGCAATGTAGATTACAGTAACGTTTTTATTTTAAAAAAACGAGCATTTTTGGCCAAGTTATGACCATTTTTGTATTTATGCAAATGAGGCTTGCAAAAGTACAACTGGGCGTGTTTAAAAGTAAAAGTACAACTGGGCGTGTATTGTGTGCGTACATCGGGGCGTGTTTACTACTTTTACTAGCTGGGCTTTCTGACGCGAAGTATCATCCACTTCACTTCAGAACGCCCAGCTTCTGGCAGTGCAGACACAGCCGTGTTCTCGAGAGATCACGCTGTGACGTCACTTCCCCAGGTCCTGCATCGTGTCAGACGAGCGAGGACACATCGGCACCAGAGGCTACAGATGATTCTGCAGCAGCATCGGCGTTTGCAGGTAAATCGATGTAGCTACTTACCTGCAAACGCTGATGCTGCTGCAGAATCAACTGTAGCCTCTGGTGCCGATGTGGCCGACACGATGCAGGACCTGTGAGTGACGTCACAGATCTGCACTGCTAGAAGCTGGGCGTTGTGAAGAGAAGTGGATGATACTTCTTGTCAGAAAGCCCAGCTAGTAAAAGTAGTAAACACGCCCAGATGTACGCACATAATACACGCCCAGTTGTACTTTTACTTTTCAACACGCCCACTTGGACTTTTGCAAGCCTCATTTGCATAAATACAAAAATGGCCATAACTTGGCCAAAAATGCTCGTTTTTTAAAAATAAAAACGTTACTGTAATCTACATTGCAGCGCCTATCTGCTGCAATAGCAGATAGGGGCTGCAAAATCTGGTGACAGAGCCTCTTTAATTTGTAATTTCTCTGCCCACACCTTCAGCTTCCCCAAATCCCTCTGCAATATTATGTATTTTCTACTCTGTAGTTATTACTTTGGAACTTAATATCATCTGCAAATATTGAAATTATACTCCGTAAACCCTCTACAAGGGTACATTAATAAACATATTAAAGAGTGCCCAATACTGACCCCTGTGGAACCCACTGGTAACTGCGACCCACTCTGAGTATGTACCATTAATAACCACCCTCTGTTTTCTATCACTGAGCCTGTTGTTAACCCAATTATACATACTCTCCCATAGTCCAAGTATTTTCAACCTTTTATGCGGCACTGTATCAAATGCTTTGAAAAGTCTAGATACACCACATCTACAGACCAGGTCCAGTCTAGAAATGATCTCCTCATAGAAGCTGATCAGATTAGTTTTGACAGGACCGATCCCACATAAACCCATGCTGATGCTGCATTATAAGTTTATTTTCATCGTGATACTCCAAGATAGCATCTATTAGAAAACCCTCAAATGTTTTACCCACAATGGAGGTTAAACTTACAGGCTTCCGGGGTCACTTTTTGAATTAGCCTCGCATTTGCTATACCCAGCCCTGTGGAACAGACCCTGTCATGATAGAATCCTTAAAGGCTATGTACACCTTTGAAAACGTGTTTTTTTGTTTTTTTTTATTAAAATGTATATCAGTGTGATTGGTGTAACTTTGTAGTTACATTTTATTAAAAATAATTTTTACTTTTTGAGATACAGCTGCTTTGTATCCTGTATACAGAGCAGCTGTATAATGCGCTAAGACCCGTATCCGTCAAGTCAGCTGGTCTGACGGGTTCAGTGTCAGCAGGTCCTGCGACACTGGATCCACCAGTTATCCATCACATCTATGTTATGATTGATAACAGGTGGATCCTGTGTGTCAGAAACACGCAGGACCCACTGTCACTGAACTCATCAGTGCTGCTGACCTGATGGATACAGGTTTAGCGCTAGATACAGCTGCTACGTATACAGAAGACAAAGCAGCTGTATCTCAAAGTAAAAATAATTTTTAAGAAAATGTAATGACAAAGTTGCTTTTCATTAAATAAAAAGTTTTCAAAGGTGTACATAGCCTTTAAATATTAAAGACAGGGGTCTGCCTATCACAGCACTTAATTCCTGCAAGACGAAGGGGTGTATGCCATCCGAACCCGGTGATTTGTGTATTTTAGTGTTCTGCCGTTTCCTCGTCTTCCTCCACCAATAGAAAGTCTATGGGCCCATACTCCAATACATGGGCTTTCCGGAAAAAGCCAAACAGACACGAAAGTGGCCGAGAACTCACATGAGCAATTCAGCTGCTTAGTTTTAGCGATTGGTGGGGGTCCCCGTGCCCAGACCCCACCAATCCAAACTTCTGACGTCACTATGACATGTCAGAAGTTTGTTAAACGTTTAGCTACACTTTAACTTTCTTTGGCAACGTGTCTGTTTACATTTTTGATGCCTTTATTTGTCTTTTACACAACTTATCCTTTTCTTTATAATTATTTAATGCCTCTTCACTACCGTCTTGCTTTATTAAACGCTTTCTTTTTAGCATTTATTGCCATCCTTACAATTTTATTTAACCACATCGGTTTCCTCCTTTTTCTAACGTGTTTGTTCCCATAAGGTATATATCAGAACATATTTAAGAGGCTTTTAAATATGTCTCATTGAGTTTGTATACTTTTATGTTTGAGGACATTGTCCCAGTTTATGCAATTAAGGTCCTTAGCCGATGAAAATTGGCATTTCTGAAGTTGTGTTTTTGTAGCTCCTCTACTAAATTTGGCAAATTTACACAACATTAGTTCACAATTGCAGAGGCTCTGAAGTGAAATAATAAGAACCCCCAAAAAGTGACCCCATTTTGGAAACGAAACCCCTAAAGGCATTTATCAAGGGGTGTAGTGAGCATTTAGACCAGAAATTAATACGTAGCGGATGGTGGAAAGTGAAACTTTCCCACTGATATGCCATTTCAATGTGCAATATGCTGTGCCCACCTTGTGCCACATACTCCATAAATTGTTAAGCGGGTTCTCCAAAGGTATGGCAATGCCATAACTAGGAAGAACGAGGTTGGATCCAGCATGGAAAATGCGATGAAATGGAACTAGTTTCCAAGTTTAATGGGCCAATATGTTTGACTAGTTAAAATCAGGACTTGGGTGCACAGCGTGCAATCCTGGTAGTGTAAGGAAAATTGTAGTAGTTTTTAGAGAGCCTACGCGTTTCAGACGCTGCAAGCATCCTTAATCATGGCTGAAGCAATGCCATATCTGTTGATGTAAACTTTGGATTTGACATGTTAGTAGTATTGATTGCAGTTTTAATGGTATAAAAATGGGTTAAAAAATAAAATAAAATATATGTTTTAAAGCAATATTTTATGCACAGGCCAGTGTTGCACTGATAAATGGTGTCCATTCTTATCCCCCTTTTGTGACACACTCTGCACCTTTTTTGGGACCTTTCCATAATTGTAGTTTGGCAAACTTCGCTGGAAAAGTGTTGTCCTTGTAGAATACGGGTGTCCTTGCTTCCGGCAGATGTGCTTGAGCCCTCCCCTTCCCGATTCCCAAAGATTAATGCCCTGATAACCACAACTAATTTTTCCTTCTGGCCTACACAACAGGATGTTTTTTTCATCCCCGCCTTACTAGAGCCATAACTTTTTTATTTTTCCGTCGATAGAGCTGGGTGAGGACTTGATTTTGAGAGAAAAGCTGTAGTTTTTATTTGCACCATTTTGGGGTACATGCTGCTTTTTATTCCATTTTTTTGGAAGGCAAGGCGACCAAAAGTCAGTTCAGGAATTCAGGAATTGTTTTTTATTCCATTTTGTTTCGGCGTTCACAGTGCACCATAACCTACATGTTAACTTGGTTCTGCAGGTCGATAGGATTACAGGGATACCAAATATATATATATATATATATATTTTTTGTTTTATGGCTTTTCCACAATAAAGATATATATTTTTTTTTAAATAGTTTTCTGTGTCACCCTATTTGAAGACCCATACCTTTTTTAGTTTTATGTCGACAAAGCTGCGTGAAGGGTTCATTTTTTTCTGGACAGACTGTCGTTTTTATTGGTACATTATTAGGGTACATGTGACTTTTTGATCACTTTTTATTCAATTTGTTTGTGAGAGGCAAGGTGACCAAAAAAAACCCCAAACAATTCTGGCCCTACGTTCACCGTGTAAGATAAATAACATGATAGTTTTATAGTTTAGGCCATTATGGACAAGGCGATACCAATTATGTAGTTTATTTTATTTTTTCCCAATAATAAAACTTATGTGAAAATAACTTAATGTTTAGTTTTTTAATCTTTCTAATTTTTTTTTTTATTAGTCCAACAAGGGGACTTGAAGGCCTGATCATCTGATCGCAGGTAAATTACATTACACTACTTATGTGGACTTCTGTACAGGCAGACCAGACAGCCACTTCCTTGCTACAATAGTGACTTACACCCCCACCCTACGCCCTGTGATCACATCAAGGAGGGGTTATGGGGTACAGAGGCGGGCACACTCAGATGCTGCGGTCGACATTGACCATGACATCTAAGGGATTAAAGAGCCAGGATCGGAGATAGAACCGATACCTGCCGTTACAGCAGAGTGTCAGTTGTAGTATTCATCTGACACCCACATGCTGATGGTGCGGGCTCAGCTTCTGAGCCCGCACCATCAGCATTCAGTATAGTTATGGCAAATTTCTAAAAAAAACCTTGCCGACCATGATGTACAGTTACGTCCAATGTCAGCAAGGGGCTAACTATTTACTTTAAAGTGTGACTATGGGAAAATGTTCCTAATTTGTAAAATTGACGTACTAGTGTCATTTAACATATCAGGGTGGTATAGTGGTGAGATTGAGAGCTCTCGGCTCCATTTTACCTGCTGCCAGAACGCAGAGAAAATTGTCTGAAAAGGAAAAGAGAGCTCTCCGTATTACTAGTTTTATTTGCAATGTGGATGCAGAGGGCAGAAAATGAAGTAATGTGTGATGCAGCTTCAGCCAAGAGAGTGATGTCAGCGAAGGGGGCTACATCTACAGACAGCCCAGTAACATAGGAACTATAGTGTACAGTGTTTGGGGGGACAAGAGTGATCAAATTAATGGACCTGGTATGTTATATGACCCTAGGAGACCATTTTTACTAATAATTAAAATTTACCTGGAGATTTACGTTAAAGTAACTTTACTAGCACTAAAAGAGAACATACATTTTACAAAAGACGACATTTTGGAGGTTAGGTTTGACTATATACATTCCCTTACTCTGAAGGGTAAGGGAGGTCATTTATCTAGTCATATACAGTAATTCTAGGATAGAAATCCACATTTATCACACACAAAAAAAATCAAATCAACTGATGATATTCTGAAATACATTTTATTGATACAGTCAATGTTGTAAGATCTCTTCGCAACATAAGAAATTAGATTTTACGATAAACAAGCGACATGCTGCAATACACTGACCATTGGCACGGAATGTACATGTATTGGGGATGGGTGATTGAACACAATTCACAAGAATAGGAACACAAATGGCACCAATCTAGACACACTCATCTGGTCATTATTTGTTTTATTGGGAGGTTGTTAAACTATAGGCTAGACATGTGCACTGATAAGTATGTAAATATAGATTTCGTTGATACGAGATGCTTTTGGTGCAGTTCACAGTAAGCAGACAGGGCTTGGGTACGCAAACATACACAATATTTCCAACCTAAATTTACAACTACTAGTTTTTCTAATTTACAATGGTGATTAGGATTACATCGGCAAGAAACATCTATGCAATGCAGAATCATAAATATTTAACGGCACTGGATTAACATGTCAAGAGCATCATATAGAAGAAAACATTTGTAGTAAATGAAGTATATATTGGTCTATATGTATATTGCTGTGTACACATAAAGTAAAAGAGGAGTCTGTGCAACCACACGCGGCCAGTACCCTCTAAAGATGGCTGCCACCTTTATCGATTTTTATGTATCCCTGTCTATACTTAACAAGTGCTTTTTCCTATTTGCTCCATTGCAAAGAGAGACCTTGCCATCAGAGGTGTTAAGTGTTGGAACGTACAATCCTGTACACTGTAAGAATAGTGGAGTAGACAGACAAGTTACATGAGAAATAGTTAGTATTCATCTGAGAGAGGTCGGCGTCCACACTTTCACATTTAGCTCTTCAAGATGGAGTCATACACCTGGTACACATAGTTACACACCTCTGGAGCACGACACTTCAGGGAAAGCTGCAGAAAGAGAAACACAAATGTTACAAGTGAATGTCTCATGTATTTAATATTAGTTCTATTTTTTAGTCACTACAACAGGCCTATCATTTAATTGCTCACCCTCTGCTGACCATGTCCCAGTCTGCACAGTAAAGCTGACAAGTAAGTTGAAGGAAACCGAGTCAGTCTATTGTGTCTGCTCTAATGGTTGGTATGAAAACTATATAGATAGTCACATTAAAAATTATAATAAAAACTTGATTTAAATAATAGGTCAGTTTCTGATAATACATTCCCTTTAAAAGACCAACTAAGAGTCAATTAATTGAATGTAGTGTGTGGAGCTTCTGAAAACTACATGAATAGCACACTGTATAGTCAAAGATTCATAGACACCCCGCCTAATTATTGAGTTCAGGTGTTTCAGTCACACCCATGGCAAACCGCTGCATAAAATCAAGCACACAGCTATGCTAGCTCTATAGGCAAACATTGGTGGTAGTAGTATGGGTCGTACTAAAGTGTTCAGTGACTTTAAACGTGTCAATGTCATAGGATGCCACCTTTGCAGATGAAGTTCGTTTGTGAGAATTTTGATGGGCTAGATTTGCCCCAATCATATAGGAGTGCTAGTAATGTGTGGTGGAAGCGGCGAAAAATAATAACAGCTCATCAACAAAGCGGTGGATCACGCAAACTCACAGAGCAGGCCACAGAGTGCTGAAGTGCTGAGTAAAAATGGTTTATCTTCTGTTTCATCACTCATTAAAGAGTTCCAAACTGCCTGTGGAACTGTGTGTCAGGAGCTTCATGAAATGGGTTTCCACAGTGGAACTATTGCAGTAGCGCCACCATTGGACTCTGCAGCAGTGGAAACGTGTTCTCTGGAGTAATGGATCACGTTTCACTGGCAGTCTGATGAATGAATCTGAATTTGGCAGACGCCTAGAGAATGCTACCTACTGAAACGCAAAGCGCTTACTGAAGTTTTTCCTGGAGAAGCGATAATGGTCTGGAGCGGTTTTTCAGAGTTTGGGCTAGGCCCCTTATTTTCACTGAAGGGTAATGTTAATGTTACAGCATACAAAAACGTTTTTAGACCATTGTGTGCTTCCAACTTTGTGGAAAGTGTTTTCGGGAAGGGCTTTCCTGTTCCAGCACGATTGTGCACAAAGTGAGATCCATAAAGACATGTTTTGACGAGTTTGGTGTGGAGGAACTGGAGTGGCCTACACAGAGCTCTGACCTCAATCCCATCACATCAACTACACCCCAATAAAGTGTTACTAAATTAATTACTCCTTTTACAAGTGAGAGAGAACTAGTAGTAACCCAGCAGGGCTTCTGGGAATTCAAGGTCACCATCACTATCCCACAAGCACGGTTTACAGTAGACTATTCTCTCCGGAGTGCTCAGAGAGGCTGTGCAATGAGCTCACATGCTTTACAACGGTCTCCATTGATAGAATACAGAAGCCCTGCAGGACAGTGACCTAGAAAATGAAATCCATCAGACCTGATAGTGTAATTACTAGAATGTTCCCTCACTTCAGTAACATTAAGGTACGAAAACGCTGATAGCGCCATTGCCTATTATTGTTATTATATTTAAAAGGTTTAAAAAGGCAGAGCTTCACATTAACCACTACATTATTAAAGTAACAAAATTACATTTACGGTTTCTTGGCAAACAGTGATAATTATACATAAATCCATACTTGCGCTTTTCCTCTTTACACATTGCTACATAGCTGTTCTGATAAAAATAGAACCAATCAGCTTTAATATTAGATGTCCAGACGTACCTGAAGATTTTAAACGAGCAAGTTTTTCTTTTTTTATTTTTTTTGCCAGGAGTGGATCCAAAAGAGAACAATTATAAGACCTTTATACTTACCTTTAGGGTTGCACGATGCATCGAAACTTCGATACTGTTTCGATACCGTGCACCCTCAAATGGTTCGATACCGTTATTTCATTTATTTCGATACTATGCTGTGCTGCCGCACAGCTAAGTATAGTAACACATGAATGTAGTCAGAGCGGGGCTGCGGCTGTGTAATACAGCCATTGTCCCGCCCCGGAGTCCTGACAAGTGTGTGCGCAGTCAGCATGATGTGATGCGGCCAGCGCTGCACTAATGAGCGCCGGCACTGAAGACAGAACATGGCGGGCGCACTGAAAAACACCCCCATGTTCTGTCTTCAGTGCCTGTGCCACCGCACGCCCACATCACCTCATGCTGACCACGCACCCACACTTATTTTCAGGAGCGGGGCAATGGCTGTATTACACACCCCATGCCCCGCTTTAACGGTGGAGATCAGAGAAACCTCTCATCTCCGCTGCTATTCCCCTGAATGCTGCGATCAAAGCGGACTGCAGCATTCAAGGGGTAAATGAGAAGGGGGATGCCCTTTGGATCGCGTCACAGGGAATGCCTGTGACGCGATTGAGGGACATACCATATATGGACAGACAGCCCAGGGTCCACTAAGGGACCCCAGGGCTGTCTTACCATATTTCCTGTTAGGGCATACTTAGGTATGTCCTAACAACTGCCTGTGTACTATTTAGTATATAGATATATGCCAGGACATTAAAAAGTAAAAACAAAGTATTGTTAAATAAAAAAAATACACATACACATTTTTTACAATAAACATTAAAATAAAAGTCTCAACAACAATTTATAGCGTAATTTATGATGCGTACGCTGTAAAAAAATAAAATAAAAACTGCTTTCTTTCACTTATTAACGTGAGGCACAAGGTATTATGAATTTAACCACCATGTGCCTTACATTATTAGTAATTAACCCCATCATGTTCCTTACACATTAACCCAATGTTGTCCATTATGACTGAGAAACATGACGGGGTTAATTACCAGTAATGTGAGGCACATTCAAAATTCACCACACCACGTGCCTCACATCAGAAAAAGGAAGAACTTATTTTTTGTTATTGTTGGCAAATATCGTTTTGGTATCGAGAATCGCAATACTACACAAAGTATCGGTATCGAAGTCCAAATTTTGGTATCGTGACAACTCTACTTACTTTATGATCCTCTCCTGGCTTTGGATAAAGATGCATGTGTGAATCTAGCCATAAACACACGGGCTTCCAAAAGAATGGCTGTGGTACCAAGAAGCCAAATTTTGTATGAGTATGCCCAATTGCTGTATGCGCGCAGCATATGTGAATATGATCAATATTTCCGGTTTAACACTCTATCATATATAGCATATACTTACAGTGTAATTAGGGTTTCCAGGCTGGATCCGCAGCTCTGCCAAAATCCAGATGCCATTGGTGAGTTTGAGGGACTGGTACAGCATGTCCTGTCCTTCCACATTTCTCTTTGCAATAGTGTAAACATTGTTATTCTGCAGCTTGCTGGAAACCGTGTCTGAAAAGGAAGGAAAAGTGAATTTGTTTTTCAGCTACACAATAATGAAACGTTTGATCAGTGCACAAGTGCTATACAAAGGAACACTGTGACTGATGTCATTCGAAATTGAAGCAATTGTCAATGATTCATCTTTGGAACACTATAAAAAAAACTATGCTAAGCAGTTACCCAAAACGTGCAGCGCAATGACAAGAATAAAACGATTGTACTACAATAATGAAGAAGGGATGAAACCGGAAAGTGCTTTAGAACAAATGCTTGCAATCGCAGGATAAAAAGAGTTCTCTACAAAACAACTTCCACTAGTTTAGTCAATTCAGTTGAAAATAACTGAATTCTACTATTCAAAAATGTTCTAAACTTTTGTATGAATTTAATTTGTGTAATACTACACAATTTGTTCTGGGACCTAACTGCAAGCTGAATAAACTGTAGTGTGGATGTGTATGTATAAGAAAACACAGCCCGTGATGTACTAGTGACAACCATACCACTGTACCATCTTTTAAAGGGCTCGTCTTACCATGACAACCCCTTTTAAAGAATGATGGCTATAATGGCTGCAGGTCCGACTTATGAAACCCCTGGCGATCAGCTATTATGGCAGCCGGCTGTAGCAGTTGTAGTATTACACGGCAGACATTCATCAAATGAATGGCCCTTCCAGTTAAACAAGGAATGGTTTCAGCTGATATGAGGGGGGGGGGGGATGTCTTTCGCAAATGGCGCTTCTATTATCCCCTTAGGCAGTAATAAAGTTTTACTAATCAGTGTCTGCTTTGTTTTTCTGCTCTAATAAAACCTGCCATCCCTAACCTACTCACAAAGTCTTCCCATTTTCCTCCCACTAGATGCGAAATGTCTTTACAAAACATGAAAAGCATTTTAACACTTATTTTTGCATAAAAGACATTTGACATAGAAAAAAAAAAAAAATTACTGACCACATTTTTCACTTAAAGGAGCCATTTAATAATTTGCTTTCAGAAAAGAATATAATGTAAAATATTACTAAAACAACTACAAAATAAAAGTCTTTCCATACACATAATATGCATGGTAAATGCATGCTACCAATACTGGATGCAGTATAAAAGAAATTGCTGCCATAACTTGGCTAATATAAAGTGGTTGTCTGGTTTCAGCCCCAAAAAAAAAACATCCCTACTGAATAACAGCAAGCAGAGATCTTAAAAAATCATGGAGGTATTAATACAGAAAGTATATTGGAAAAAGAATAACATTAATTTGCTGAAGCAGGACAACCCCTTTATAAGCATTGGTGGTGCAGAGCTCAGGGATCTAATACTTCTCTTATGTTAGAGAATGGGTATATTGCACTGTGATTTTCTTAGGCCCCATGCACACGAACGTGCTTTTGCGGCCGCAATTCCCCCGAAAATCCACTGGAGAATTGCGGCCCCATTCATTCCTGTCCGGGCTCATTGAAAATAATGGCCGCGGCCATGTGCACGGCCCACGATTTGCGGGCGGCTCGCGGCTGTCACTCCGTGGCCGGCCAACACGGAAATCACGGCCGTGCACATGGCTACGGTCGTGTGAATGAGGACTTAAATCTTTCAATTGTTTGGATCTTTAATGCGGCCCCATAAAAATGGTCACTTGTCGGCAGCACATCTCCCCGTGTAAACAGAGAAAGTCCTGCCGACAAAATGCAAATGAATGGGGACAAACGATCGTATTAATGATTGGTTGTAGCCATACATTCGTGAAAAACACGCTTTAAGGCCCTTTTACACGGGCGATTGGTCAAGCAAACGAGCATTCATATGAATGCTTGTTCCTAAACATTGCCTTCTGTAAACAGGGCAACGATCAGCCAATGCTCGTTTATCGGCTGATCTGCTAGTTTATGCAGCATTAAATATTATAGTTGTCGGCAGCACATCTCCCAGTGTAAACAGGGAGTTATGCTGCCGACATGATGGAAATGTATGGGGACGAGGGATCGTAGTAACGATCTCTTGTGCCCATACTTAACCAATGATTGCTTATTGTGAAAGGAGCAAAACAAAATCGACGATCAACGACTTGTCTCGTTGATCGTCGCTCGTTTTCAGGACCCATATCGGGCCGTGTAATAGGACCTTTAGGCTCTGCTCAGGATAACTTTTTGTTTTACAAAATGTTATTTTTTTTATTTTTACAATGAATACACTATCTGTTACCTTGTAATGTTTTCTGAACAATGAACAACTTAAGACACAGCATTTACATGATAAAAGGAATTAGCCTAAATCAAGTTCAGATGCAATGTACAAGTCAGCGAGGCTCAGAAAGCCAACGAAGCCCATGTATTAATAAATATTATACACAGTTCTCAAAGCAGACGCACACTAAAAAGGTGTATATAGGGAATCTTCATAATCAAATGCTTCCAAACACATACAGAACAGAATTTACCAACACAAACTGTTAGCCATCTGTATGACAAAATAGAGCTGCATTTACATGTTGGGATATATGACCTCGGCCTACGGCCACCTAAGCCTTACCCATCTAGCCAGTGTTCATTACTTTGTTATGCATGAGAAATCAGTGTAAAGATATAGTGAGAGCTGGAAGCAATCTGAAATACCACTGACACTAGACGGCCCGGCCCAGGTTGGCATTATCCGTGTATTTTTTACATACAGTATGCATCTGCATGCATGTAGACTCGGAGTCATTTCCAAGGACTTGTTACCCAACCATACCATACCCCTGCTGCAGGCCAAGAGATGATACTAACAGAATAACGTTTCATTCAAAGGTTCTCAGTCCCGAAAATTGTTCCTGCATAGAGCAAGTCATTGTGTTAGTCTCGCAGCATCACAAACACTGCACTGCTGTGCAAGCCTTTGTTCTGTGTGTAGAAATCCTGCGGCCCCTCGCAATACTGCCGAGAATTCCCTAGGAGTCCATGGGTTAATAACTCTTCTCAGATATAATGCCAGTAGATTGTCACATGACCTGTACTATTTTTAGCTGGCATCGCGCACACTCTCTCTCCCGAGCCGCTGAACTGGATCAGCTACGATGTTTTCTCAAATGCTCTCTACTCTTCATCATGTTGCAGGAGAGAAGGAACGGACTGAACTGACATGTGAGGATGTAGGAAGGACAATATATATAGTTGGAAATAGGCGGAAACCGCAGAAAACAAGGCAAGCACGGTTCTGATCCAGCACTTTGGAATATGTTGACAAATAAGAAAAGCAGAAAATTTGGTCTGCAATAAGGGTTACATTCTTATCTACGGATAGGAGGAGCGATGTCACACTATATACCCAGAAAATAAAACAAAGCCCATGGTAGCTTCTTTTGGAAGCGCAAACAAACCAATTTAGCAAAAAACATGAATCAACGTAATAAGAATCATCAAATCATTACATTGAAATTCCGGTTGTACTTAAAGAGGCTCTGTCACCACATTATAAGTGGCCTATATTGTACATGATGTGATTGGCGCTATAATGTACATTACAGCAGTGTTTTTTATTTAGAAAAACGATCACTTTTGACGGAGTTATGACCTATATTAGCTTTATGCTAATGAGTTTCTTAATGAACAACTGGGCGTGTTTTACATTTTGACCAAGTGGGCGTTGTACAGAGGATGGTATGACGCTGACCAATCAGTGACCAATCAGCGTCATACACTTCTCTCCATTCATTTGCACAGCACATAGCGATATAGCTGTATCGCTATGTGCAGCCACACAAACACACTATAACGTTACTGCAGTGTCCTGACAAGGAATATACATTACCTCCAGCCAGGACGTCATGTCTATTCAGAATCCTGAAACTTCGTTAACACAATCCAGACACTACATCACAGCAAGCGTAATCTCATGAGATTACGCTGTAAACTGTCATTTCAAACGAGATTACGCTTGCTGTGCTGTAGTGTCGGGGTTGTGTTAGCAAACTGTCAGGATTCTGAATACACATCACGTCCTGGCTGGAGGTAATGTATAATCATTGTCAGGACACTGCAGTAACGTTATAGTGTGTTTATGTGGCAGCACATAGCGATATAGCTGTATCGCTATGTGCTGTATAAATGAATGGGGAGAAGTGTATGACGCTGATTGGTCAGCGTCATACACTTCCCTCCACAACGCCCACTTGGCCAAAAAGTAAAACACGCCCAGTTGTTCATTAAGAAAGTCATTAGCATAAAGCTAAAATAGGTCATAACTCCGTAAAAAAATGATTGTTTTTCTAAATAAAGAACACTGCTGTAATCTACATTACAGCGCCGATCACATCATGTGCAATATAGGCCACTTATAATGTGGTGACAGAGCCGCTTTAAATAAGCTTAATCATTTTATAATGTAAAATTATGCAACTTTCTAATATAAATTGTGGGCCAATTCCTCACTGTTTTAAAAAGTAATATCTATCCAGGGACCATGTATTTTAAGACCCTAGCAACAGCCCTTATAACTTACACATCAATCCTCCCATGGTCCTTTCACAACTTGGTACCAAGTAGATCTTAAGACTCCCTCCAGTTAGGCCCCATGCACACGAACGTGCCTGTAATCACGGTCCATGATTACGGGCATAGGAGGCCGCGAACAGTCGTCCACATGCTCCCATTATAAAGTATGGGAGCACGGTACGTAAAATAAAAAAAAATAGGACGTCCTATTTTTTACGGAAGGCTTCCATGGCCCAGTCACCTTTCCGTAAATCTACAAGAAGGTGTCCGTGGATAATAGAAGTGAATGGGTCCGTAATTGCAGACCGTAATTACGGACTAAATCTACGGTCGTGTGCATGGGGCCTTACAACGGTAGCTCTCCACCACTTTAAAGACATGGACTATTCTAAACCTATTCATGTTTTATATCTGAACTGTAGAGGTCATAGTGCTAGGACATCAAGACACAAATACAATTTGCGATCTTCATCCAGAACAAAATGTCCCTTTCACCAACACCATTAAAATTGTTTATTTTCAAGCTAATGAGTAAGGTTCTGTTCACACGGTCATTACAGTTTTTATTTTTAAAAGATTCATGGATAAGGAACATTTGATTAACAGAATCATGATATCAAGTGAACATAACCTGTTATTTGTGAGTAAAATAAATATAATTGGTATTATACTGGCTTTTTATTTCAAAGCTCATAAAGCACCTAGGCTACATAGAGCAATCTTTCTGGTGCTTGACGTGGTCTTGGTAGTGTTATAAAAGTAATAAGAAATGTACGAAGTCATCTGGCACTATAGCTACGTGTATAATATATTTCCTTGTGAACTCTGAATGGGTTGTAGCATGGATCAATCATTTTCTATTTTCTTTTGCAGCAGCCCCAGTACACTACACTGAAGTATTAAGCAATCGCTGGTAGGTATCCTCTGAAACATTGATCAAATAAAATAATATAAAAATTAAAGCTTGTACATGCTCCAACATAAAGGCGGTAGTTCACTTCGGACAATCCCTTTTTGTTAGAAGGCTCTACTTGTGATAAATTGATCACAGGTTGTCCCACTGCTGGGATCCTTAGCGATCAACTGTAATCTGTAAGGTAACCCGGCAGCAAGGTTTCAATTCCACTGCAGCGCCACCACAGGAGAAAATGAAGCATTACACAGTTCCCATTGTAATCCATGAGCCGTCTGTGTAATGCATGGACATACCGAGTCCTCCAGTGCAATAGGTGCATTTTGTTGTCACTCTCCGCTTTGGCTAAAAGGTGAAGGGTGCTAAATGGAGGCCCAATCTATTAACGCAGAATTTCCTAATAGTGTAATCTGCACATAAATACAAAACGGATTTCGGATCAGTTATTTAGAACTAACCCGCATTCAGATGGCACTCTTTGATCTGGAACTGCAGTTCATTTTCATTAGGTATATCTTTCCATGTGGCCAGGAAGACTTGCCTCTCTAAAGAATAAAAGCAGAACAGAATAGATTATTATACACCAAAAAATACATTGAGAAATTCACAAGCATCCTCAATGGTTATGAGAAATATAAATGTGACTGTTACATAACAAGAAGCTACCATGAAGCTGAAGGGCACAGTACCCATGCCATATACTGTTCTTGTCTTTTTTTATTTTTCTACCATCTGGTCAATGAATGGCAGCACTGTGTCCCAGTTTCTCAAAAACGACTCATGCTTCTACGCATTTTGTAAAAGACGAGTGTATAATGTCTAGAATTATTTGTATTGAATGGATCAGTTACTAAGAAAAAATGGGCATCAATGTGTAATGCTGGTCTTGGGGTTCACATATTGGTCGGCGCAGACGGAGTGGTCAGCAGGGCGGTTGTCAGTAGCAGATTAGATCAGGACAATCAATACTCATGGGTATAGTACAGATTCATCCTGCATCACGAAAGATACAAGATAAAAATGTCAATCCCGTGAACCAGAAGAATAATTGTATTCGATTACCAACATGTGAATCAGGCTAATGATGTATAAAAGGTCCCCCATCCCCCCATGGTAAAGTGCCCTGCATGCAGAATTGCCTCTTACCCATTTTGCCATCTTCCACAAACAGTACGTGTAGAGGGATGAGACAACTGAAGTAGAAAACATCAATGTTGTTTTTCACGGCCACCTATCACACACAAGAGCGAGAACCAAGAATTAACTTGCTAGATTTACAACTAGCGCCCTGACCCCGGCATCCGAGATCCCACAGCTGATCTAAAGGGTTCATAACATCCATTAACCCTTCATCTCGGCTTGACTGTTTCTAAATCATTCTCTCGAGCGCGTGAACAGAAGTGACATCTGTACTTATACACAGTTCTATAAATAAATGAAGGCCCTTTCGGGTTATTACCGACAGGAATGGCTTAGAAGCATTCTTTATTTATTTATTTCTAAATAGGAATAGGATACAATGTATTGCAGTCAGTTATATGATGAAAATAAGACAAAAAATATATTTTAATAACCATTTATATCATCTCCTTACATTCCTGAAGACCAGCATTGCTGTTCTGAGATACAAGACGGTCATATAATTCTACAAAGGGTTAAATTATGTCACCAGGATTTAAAAGCTCGTGCAATTATTGATATACGTGTATGCAAAACCAATGTGCGGAGTCCCGGTGGAAGATAACCGCTCTGTGGGTGGAGGGGATGGACTGTTGTCTCACTATCTGCACTGCTGTCACATTAATGAACATGTCGTGGTGCTCTGAATGTCCCCATGTCATTGCCGGGCTACAAAAGCACAATCTAAAGACTGAAGCCATAAGAATATAAGAAAATGTTTTATTCAGTTAACAGGTCTATTCAGCTGACTTGATGTGATCATATTAATGTCTATAATTCAGCCTACTATGATAAAATGACATGTTCCATAAGCTATAAGCAAATTTAACAGAACACAATGCAGCGCAGAATAAGGGACTACAAAACAATATTGTTATTTACTAGACACAGAACAGTAGCGCGATGCTATGACAACCCAATACAGCTAAAATGCCATCCTACTTAAATATAAAATGTATATCACGCAATGATACTCATGTCCTGGTTCAAGGTAAACTCCTAATATTGTTTCTTAATGGGCTCCAGGACCGGAGATTCTAAGATGAATTAAAGCGTGCGCTTCAATCCTCACTTTCTTCCTAATTCACTAACCGGAAGTTGTGATCATTGTCTGCCACGTTATCGATATAGTGCAGCTGCAGCCCAGGCACAGTCACTGCTTCTACAAATCTGC
The DNA here is from genome assembly GCF_050947455.1 of Rhinoderma darwinii. Classification (NCBI taxonomy): domain Eukaryota; kingdom Metazoa; phylum Chordata; class Amphibia; order Anura; family Rhinodermatidae; genus Rhinoderma; species Rhinoderma darwinii. Next base: position 246,677,657 of record NC_134688.1, on the reverse strand, counting down.
TAGCTCACAGTACACTTGCAGCTTGTTAGTACACTGCAGGGAGCGCTAGCTTGAAACTGTGCCAAAGTGAACTTTATTAGCTAGCAGGTTCCCTCTACAGACAGATAAACTGCTTGTAATTCCCTGTTTTAGCAAGAGTAAGGGTATGTTCACACAAAGAAAATTTGCAATTTTGAGACAGATTTTGACCTGCCTGCAAGTTCTTGCCGCCATTGAGTGCCGCGTGCAAAAACCGCAGCAAAACACGCTTTCTCTGATTCCCATTGATTTCAATGGGAGGTCATAGGCAGAACTGCGGCAAGAAAGAGCATGCCGCTTTATTGCGACCGGCTAAAAATTGCCACTGAAAAACCGCGTCCCATTGAAAATCAATGGGAGGCGGTTTCGGACAGTTTTTGGCGCCGATTCAGACAAAAACAGCGTAAAAAGACTGTGTAAGAGCTGGGCCTTAGTGGAAAATTAGCTCCAAAAACGCCTCAAGAAGTGACATGCTACTTCTTTTTACGAGGTGTTTAATTTTTATTTTTTTTAAATCAGCAGCGTAAAAATTAGACTCATGTGAACAGCACAGTGTATTTCTCATTGAAATCAACGGGAAACGGTTTGCAGGTGTTTTGCTAGGGTTTTTCCAGGCGTATTTCAAGGCATTTACGCTCAGAAACACGCCTGACGAAAAAAAATAAAGTGTAAACATACCCTTAAGGAAAGTTATTTGGCTCTATCTCTCAGTGAGAAGGAAGTAAAGGGCAGCAGTACTTTAAAGGCCCTTTTACACAGGCCAATGATCGGGCAAACGAGTGTTCATATGAACGCACATTCCTGATCAGCGCCCTGCTCAATCATCGGCTGATTGCATCTTTTAGGCCTCATGCCCACTTCCATTTTTTCCTTGAGGGAGCTAGCCGTTTTTTTGACGGCTAGCACCCTGACCCATTCATTACAATGGGGCCATGCACACTTCAGGTTTTTTTGACTGTTCCGTTCCGACAAAAGTAGAGCATGTCCGACTTTTGTCCGGGATTCCATGACCGTGTGGCCCATACAAATCAATGGGTGCGTCAAAAAAACTGAAAGCACACGGAAGGCATCCGTGTGCCGTCCGTGTGTGACGGAGCTGTTGCCTAGCAATGGCCGGGCAGGCAGCGGTACACAGAGACAGATATTGCACTGCACTAATCGGCAGCCCCTTCTCTCTATCAGCACTGATAGAGAGAAGAGGCTACCGATCAGTGCTGGAACGCAGCGATAGAAAGAAAAATAAGTTCATACGTACCCCGGCCGTTGTCTTGGTGACGCGTCCCTCTTCTGACATCCAGTCCGACCTCCCTGGATGACACGGCAGTCTTTGTGACCGCTGCAGCCTGTGATTGGCTGCAGCGGTCACATGGTCTGAAACGTCATCTCAGGAGGCCGGACTTGAGGAAATAGCAGGGAATTCTGGGTAAGTAGTAACTTTTTTTTTGTTGCAGGTTTTTTTAAATGAAACATTAATAATCTATATTGTGAGCACCGCGCATGGTACTCACCGTCCAGTGGTAGTCTTTGTCCAGGGGCTGCACTGATCGTCAGTAACTCTTTCAGCACCCTGGATAGTGACTACCGCTGGACAGGTAATACCATGTGCGGCGCTCACAATATAGTGTACATAGTGTGAATGGGAACGGTTTCCTCTCGGAAACTGAAACACAGAAGAGTACACACAGGAAGCACACTGATCCATTGAGCCGTGAAAACGGTGATGGAAGAGTGCACGAGGCATTATGCAGCAATAAATTATATCGGTTTCGGTTGCCAACATGATGTAAACATGGGACAAATTATCATAGTAACGAGCACTCGTCCCCATACATTAATGATCATAGCTCCTTGTGAAAGAAGCAAACGAGCGCCGATCAACGAGTTGTCTCATCGATCGGGGCTCGTTTTCACGGCCCATAAGTCTCCTTCTACTATGCCCCATACCTAAATTAGTGTGCAGTCTGCAAGTGAATGAAGCTAATAAACAGAGAGCACTCATGTTTTACATTCTAGATGCAAAACTTTGAATTTACATACTGATCACTGGAGGTATGTTTTAATAATACAGTAGGTAAGAAAATAGAAATATGAAAAAATAGGCCTTATATCTGTGGTAAACAAAACAGATTTTTTTACTGACTGTAAAATCCCTTTCTCATTGAATTCATTGGGGGACACAGCACCATGGGTATATGCCCCTGCCACTAGGAAAAAACAAGTGTTGGCTCCACCCAGTGGGCTATATCCTCTCCTGTTACACCACACTACTCAGTTTGTACCAAAAGCAGTAGGAGAGCCTAAAACAAAATAAACAAAATAACCAAAATACCAACACGTCCAGGACGCGGGAAAATCCCCCAGAACCACCTGGGAAAAAACTAGAAAAATCCACAAAGGAATCCCATAAATTGAAGAGGGAGGCGAGAGGAAAACCTACCTTGTTATTGCTTCATAAGGTTTGGTGGGAATGTAAGGCCTTACTGGGAGTTACGGGGTGCTCTAATTACATGCCCATCTGGAACAATCCATACCTTTGGGAGTTTAGCACACTGGAGGGATTTCAGGAGTGGGAGCAAAATGGAGTTCGAATGGTGAGTCAGCTATATGATGAGGGAATTTTTAAACCTTTCTCACAGCTTCAGGAAGAGTTTGGCCTCCCCCATAGGTTATTTTATCAATACCTTCAACTGCTGCATGCGGCACAAGCACAAACTGCTGCTTCTCAAATTTCTAGGAGATCCGATGGCAGAAGTTAAAACAAAATGGGAAAGAGATGTGGGAACATTGACAGAGGACGAGTGGGGGGAAATATTAGAGTCACCGAAAGTCCTCTCCCTTAGTGTGGCGCATAGGAGGTCGCAACTTTTTCTCCTACACAGAGTATATAGAACACCCAAGGTGCTCTGGCAAATGCGGCTTAGATCTACAATGGAATGTCAAAGATGTTTATTGGATGGGGCAGATCTGAAACACATGTTCTGGAGTTGTCCGAGGCTGCACGGATACTGGGGAGAGATTAAAGAAATGGTGTTTCGGATATATGGCAGGGAATTCCCACTGGATCCTAAGATATACCTGTTGGGCTGCATGGGAGGGGTGGAAGAAGATAGGGCTGAACTGTTATCCATTAAAAAAGTACTATATCACGCAAGAAAATTGATTGCTAAATACTGGCTACAGGGGGATCCCCCGGAGGTTTCTGAACTAGTGAGTTATGTTACTTGTACGGTGGCTTTGGAGCGAAGAATATATATGAAACGTGGAGCGATTCATAAATATGATAAGCAATGGGGTAAATGGGCACAATACTATGGATTGGGAGGTCAATAAAAGTGGAGTGAGATATATCAAGGGATAGAGACATGGACGCGCAGGGGGGGAAGGGGTGTGGAAGGGAGTTAAGGTTGGGGGGTGGGGATGTTATTAAAGAACCATATGGGAAATATGTAATGTATACACAGAATTTATAAGAAAAGATATGTGTAATGTAAATTTTATTTTTCTGCTAAAAGTGGATTTATAGCAGATGACAGATGTATATTGTGTATTTTCAATAAACAGTTGTTTGATTTAAAAAAAGAAAAATCCACAAAGAAGGGTGTGGCACCTGTGTCCCTCAATGAATGCAACGAGAAAGGAATATTACAGTGAGTACAAAAATCAGATTTTCTCGTTAAATCATTCATTGGGGGACACAGCACCATGGGACGTCCTAGAGAAGTCCCCGAGGGTGGGCAGAAAAATCACAGCCATGCAAACAGTCTAAAAGACACTAGGCTAAAACGGAGTAGCTTGGTGTAACAGGAGAGGATATAGCCCACTGGGCCGAGCCTACATTTTTTTTTCCTAGTGTCTGTAAATATATTGAAAAATATGGTTTTAGGATCTAACATGCACATGAAGACCATGCCCCACTTTTTTCCCCTGACATATTTAAATGTGTTGGAAAAGTATATGTGGCTTTAGAGTTACACGCAATGTGGATCGTGTATCAGGTGGTTTTGGGGTTTTTATTGCCACTTTTTCATTAACCTGGCGTTATTAAGCGTGCGCCCTCTCGATGAATAAAGCGCACACTACATAGGGGAGAGACTGGCTCAACACTCGGACGGTGCTCCAGTATTAATAAGTCCCCTACACTGAGTTATCACAATGCACAAATTAAGTTGTTCACTGGTGATATGTGCAAGTGTATGTGTGTCTGTGTCTCATTCTACCTCCATAAAAAGAAAACTGGACAGTGCTTTCCTAAAATGCAATAACCATACAGCTTCTCGGAAAATTGTTCTGCTTTATGAAAAGCTGGGTAAAGGGTCAGATGCAAGACAGCAAACAAAGGTATAGTTATGTGTGGTCACCGCAGTTAATAGTACAGAACCCTATATGGAGAAAAAGCAATTATAACTGCATAAAATCCAGATAACCCTTCCCGCTCAGCTCAGTACTATTACATCGTGCTGAGAGCATCATTCGCGCTCAGCTCAGTAATAGTACTGACCTGATTTCACATAGCGCCATCTTTCCCTGGCGTGTGTGTTTCCCCGGCATCGGTTTCCAATAGCAGGCTATCATAGCTCAGTGTGCAGGGATCGATCGTGGTGGTCCCCACCGATTAACCCCTTAGAAGCCGCATTCAATAGCGATCGCAGATTTTTAGGGGTTAAAGCACCATTGACGTCCCGCAACATTATCGCGGGCACCAATGGCCTCCGGCAGGGAGTGGCTGACAGCTCTAATACACTGCACTATTGCGATCAGGGTCTCCTGCCTTCAAGTCCCCTAGTGGGACCAAAAAAAAAAAGTTAAAAAAAAGTTGTATAAAAAAAAAAATTATTTAAGTTAAAAAGTAACAAGTTAAAATCCCCCTTCTTCCCTGATCAGTCTTTTATTATTAAAAATAGAATAAATAAACTATACATAATTAGTATCGCCGCGTCCGTAACGGCATGAACTACAAAACTATTTGGTTATTTATCCCGCGCGGTGAACGCCTTAAAAGAAAATAATAATATACCATACCAGAATCACAATTTTTTGGTCACTTCACCTCCCAAAAAATTGAATAAAAAGAGATAAAGAAGTTGCATGTACCCAAAAATTTAGTTACACAAAAAACAAGCCCTCACACGGCTTACTTGATGGAAAAATAAAAAAGTTATGGCTCTTAGAATATGTCAACAAAAAAAGTTAATTATTTTTTATAAAAATTATTTTATTGCGAAAACGCCATAAGACATAAAAAAAACTATAAACATCTGGTATCGCCGTAATCGTATCGCCCCGCAGAATAAAGTGAATATGTCATTTATAGCGCACGGTGAAAGTTGTAAAAAATAAAAAACAATAGAAGAATTGCTGTTTTTTAGTCACCATGCCTCATAAAAAATAGAATAAAAACTGATCAAAAAGTCGCATGCACCCCAAGAAAACTACAATGAATTCCTCAAGGGGTCTAATTTCCAAAATAGGGGCACTTTTAAAGGGTTTCCCCTGTACTGGTATCTCAGAAGCTCTGCAAATGTGACATAACGCTCAGAAACCAATCCAGCAAAATCTATCTGGAGCGCTGCCGTTTGTCCAACCAGCAGTGTATGACCACATATGGGGTATTGCCGTAATCAGGAGAAATTGTTTTTAAAAAGTTAGGGTGCTTTTTCTTTTTTATTCCTTATCAAAATTAAAAATGTGTACCTTTTATTGGAAAAATATGTCGTTTCAATTGCACAGCCTAATTCCACAAAATGCATAAAAAAAAAAAAACTGGGGTCCAAATTCCCACTATACCCCTCGATAAATTCCTTGAGGGCTGTAGTTTGCCAAATGGGGCCACTTTTGGGGGTTTTCCCACTGTTTTGGCACAAGACCTCTTCAAACCTGACATGGTGCCTAAAATATATTCTAATAAAAATCTACCCGATCTACCCAAAATCTACCAGGTGCTCCTTTGCTTCTGAGGCCGGTGCTTCAGTCTATTAGCACACTAGGGCAACATGTGGGATATTTCCTAAAACTGCAGAATCTGGGCAATAAATATTGAGTTGCATTTCTCAGGTAAAACCTTGTTTTACAGAAAAAAACTGAAGAAGAAGGATTTTCTGACAAAAAAAAGAAATTTGTAAATGTCACCTCTACTTTGCTTTAAATTACTCTGAAACGCCTAAATGGTTCAGAAACTTTCTGAATGCTGTTTTGAATACTTTGAGGGGGCATAGTTTTTAAAATGGAGTTTTTTATGGGGGTTTCTAATATATAGAAGATGCTCAAAACCACTTCAGAACTGAACTGGTAACTTTAAAAAAAAAGGCTTTTGAAATTGTATTCAAAATATGAGAAATTGCTGCTTATGTTCTAAGCCTTGTAACGCCCTAGAAAAAGAAAAGAATGTTAAAAAAAAACAATGCAAACATAAAGTAGACATATGGGGAATGTTAACTAGTAACTATTTTGTGTGGTATTACTATCTGTCTTACAAGCAGATACATTTAAATTCAGAAAAATGCACATTTTTCAAAATTTTCTCAAAATGTTGCTATTTTTCATAAATAAACACTGAATATATCGACCAAATTTTACCACTAACCTAAAGTCCAATCTGTCACGAGAAAACAATCTCTGAAATGCTTATACCTATCCAAGCGATTCTGAGTTATTACCACATAAAGTGACATGTCAGATTTGAAAAATGGGGTCTGAGCCTTAAGGCCCAAACTCGGCCACGTCATTAAAGAGGCTCTGGTCACCACATTATAAGTGCCCTATCTCCTACATAATCTGATCTGCGCTGTAATGTAGATAACAGTGGTTTTTATTTTGAAAAACGATCAATTTTGAGCAAGTTATGAGCAATTTTAGATTTATGCTAATTTGTTTCTGAATAGACAACTGGCGTGTTTTTACCTTTTGACCTACTGGGCGTTTTAAAGAGAAGTGTATGACGCTGACCAATCAGCGTCATACACTTCTCTCCATTCATGTTCATTTGTATTCACTGCACAGCGTGATCACACTGTGCTATGATTAAGTCCCACAGAAACTTTACCGAAGTGTCGGCAGTGTGAATAGACATCTCGTCTTGGCTGGAGGTGAGGTCTATTCACTCTCAAGACACTTCAGTAAAGTTAATGTGGGTGTATGTGACAGCACAGCGTGATATCGCTGCGCGGTGAATACAAATGGACATGAATGGAGAGAAGTGTATGACGCGGATTGGTCAGCGTCATACACTTCTCTTTACAACGCCCAGTTGGTCAAAAGGTAAAAAAACGCCCAGTTGCCTATCAAGAAACTAATTAGCATAAATCTAAAATTTATCATAACTTGCTCAAAATTGATCGTTTTTCAAAATAAAAAACACTTATCTACATTACAGCGCCGATCAGATTATGTAGGAGATAGGGCACTTATAATGTTTTGACAGAACCTCTTTAACCCCTTAGTGACCAGCCCATTTTAGGCCCTAATGACCAAGCTATTTTATTCGTTTTTCTATAGTCGCATTCAAAGAGCTATAGCTTTTTTATTTTTTCGTCTACATAGCTGTATGAGGACTTGTTTTTTGCGGGATTAGTTGTGCTTTTTAATGGCACCATTTTTGGGTACATATAATTTTTATATTAACTTTTATTAACCTTTTTGGGGGGGGATTATAAAAAAAAACTGAAATTCCGCCATTGTTCTATGCGTTTTTAAATTGACGCCGTTCACTATGCGACGTAAATAACATGTTACCTTTATTCTATGGGTCGGTACGATTACGGCGATACCACATATGTAGAGGTTTTTTTATGTTTTACGACTTTTGCACAATAAAAACACTTTTGAACTAAAATTATTTGCTTTTGCATCGTCGCTTTCCAAGAGCTGTAATTTTTTTATTTTCCCATCAATGTAGTGATTTTTTGGGCTTGTTTTCTGCGGGACAAGACGTAGTTTTGAATGGTACTGTTTTGGGGTGCATGGGACTTATTGATTCATTTTTATTATGACTTTTTTGGGGGGCAATGGGAAAAAATTGCAATTTCGCCATGGTTTTTTGCGGTGTTCACTTTGCGGTTTAAATTACATATTAACTTTATTAATGGAGTCATTACGGTCGCGGCGATACCACATATGTGTACTTTTTTCTTTTTTTACACTTTTACTAAATAAAACCACTTTTTATGGAAAAAAAAGGTTTTATTTATTTTTTTACTGTACTTTTTATTAATAATCTTTATTTCACTTTGATGACTGATTTTATTAGTCCCACTAGGGGACTTTACTGTGCGATATTCCGATCGCTGCTATAATGCTCTGGTATACTTCGTATACCAGAGCATTATTGCCTGTCAGTGTAAATCTGACAGGCAATCTGTTAGGACGTGCCTCCGGCGCGTCCTAACAGGCATATGTCCAGGGCAGACCTGGGGGCTTTTATCAGGCCCCCGGCTGCCATGACACCCCATCGGAGACCCGCGATTGCATTCGCGGGCCGCCGATGGGTGACAGAGGGAGCGCACTCCCTCTGTAAACAAAGTTAAATGCCGCGGTCGCTATTGACGGCGGCATTTAACGGGTTAAACGGTCGCGATCGAAGTAAACTTCGATCGCGGGCGTTGGAGCAGGAGCTCAGCTGTCATCAGACAGCAGAGCCCCGGCTCCTGCCTGCACGGGAGACCCGTGCAGGGACTTAGACTAGGCTGACGTGAAAAGGCGTCAGCCTAGCCTAAAGCCCATTAGTGACTCACGTGAAAAGGCGTATTAGTGGTCACTAAGGGGTTAAGGAGTTAAAGGGTTATTCCCAAGTCTAGTCATATTTTTTTTTAAATGCATCCTAAACCTAAATAAAATTCTAAATCTAGTGTTGTTAAAATTGGTAAAAAATTTGTTCCCTAACCTTTTTTCCCAACTTGATAACTCAGCTAGTGCTGGTAAGGGGGCGTGAGTGGCTCGATGTCAACCAAGCCGCTCTGCACTGTGCACGCTCCCGACGTTGCTAGATAATCTAGTTCTAGCAGCATCGGGAGAACGATCGGCTCAACCAGGCATGGTAAGCTTGTTTGAGACGACCACCTCCCCATTCCCTAGATAGTTTTAGATAGTTTTCTAGTACCACTTTGAATTTCACTGCACCTCCGCCACCCTTCTCGGTAACCCACTTCCCCCCTCGTGGAAATCCACTTCCCCCCCTCGCAGAACCAACGCTCCCCCTCCACCCGTGTGAACACCTGTAACAACTCTAGTAAAACCACTTCACCCCACTAGCGGCATAAGATATAAGATCATATATGGTTGCAGGACCTGGAGCCGACCACTGATGCATACACCCGAGAGGTGGCCGGGCCGGCATCTAATGCGCCGATATGCGCGTTCACGATAATACTGATATCCTCTCCTAAGGACGGAGAGGATATCATTGTGCAAGCGCAGCCACCGCTAGAGGAAAGCAATGGTGGCGGGATCCCTAGACAACGAGCAATAAACATAGAAGTAATGAACAAGAATTTCACAGGAAATAATAGGAAAAGTACATAATTTTGAAAAATAACGGAAATTATAAAAATTCATATTTTTACAAGCTTGAGCAAAATAAAATCGATTTATAAAGATGGGAATAACCCTTTAAAAAAAGTTATATAAGTCCACAAATCAATGACATGAGCTGCAAAATAAAATCTTACGCTGATGTTTTATATGCAATTATACACTGCAAAAGCTCTTTAAGATGTATTCTAGAATTTTCATCACTAGAAGAAAATTATTAGTCACAGATTGGGATGTGATACTAGGGCACATTGCCAGCTGCATTGGGTGCCACCAATATGGAATGTTGCCACAGGAGCACTACAGCCATGTAGGAGATGGCAGGCAGTAATGACATGTCTGGCATGGGTATTACAAACTAATTGATTTTTGTAAATGCATCGGTAAAAATAAATAGGGTGAGCAGATGGCTCAATGGGAATACATGAACCAGTGCTCCCAGCTGAGCTGCTTTTTCATACGGTAAATATGCTTCAGTGGGTATGAGTCCCATCTTTGGACACATACAGCATTTTCTTATTATTGTCTAAGCTCACAACGTCTGCTGCTATTTGGCGTCTTATCTATATAGTAATACAAAAGCCAGAAGTAACAAGGACATCACATCCCGGCTCCATGATATGCTAAATGTATACCAATAGCAAAAATTATGTAATTTACCTGGAGGTTGTTAAGTGGCTCCATTTTCATGACCGGTCCCAGAGTATTGAGAGGAAGGGAAATGTCAATGCTTTGGTTTGGCATGAGGGGTGTATGTATAGCCAGTGGGGCACTAGGTATTACACCAAAGCTGAAATAAAAGAGGAAAAGCATCATTTTGCACCTGGTTGTAAGTGAATGACAGTAGAAATAGGTCTACATTATATTCATGAAGCAGTCTTCGTTGGCTTGATTTGCTTCTGGTGGGGATAACTACACCTACTATTCTCAGCTCTGACTGCCCGATTTCAATAAATTGGAGGAAAAGGATCGGCTGCCAGACAACTCTGGCAATGCTCATTTTTGGATAAACAAGTATAAAACTAAATCGGATAAATTTTCCCCACTTCAAATCTACTAGATTCTACTTTCCCTTATAGATATTAGACTTTCGGCAAAGTCTATTGCCACATTTATTCCTTAACCCCTTAAAGGGAATGTATCATATATTTAGTTTTTATTTTAAATGTTGTAGGTATTTATTTTTTATTTCTAAAACCTTCCCTATTGGCCATATTGGAGACACACACTTCCTTCTTGTGTAGTCAGTACAGCAGAGTGATTGCACTTTATGGCAGCTGACATGACTGGGAGTCAAGTGACAGGGAAATCTCATCGATTTTTAGCCTGTAGGAAGTGCTGGAGTACAAGCACCCCCCACCCCACAAAAGAACAGGGAGTAACGGGGGAGATTGCTTACAGAGTCTTAGGCCCTGTTCACAGTATGTTATAGCCTTCCATCACAGGTACACGTTGGGAGGACTTCGGATATATACCTCGGATGGAAGGCTGAAACGTATCCCACTGTATATGTATACAGTAGGATACGTTGCCCGATCCCCCAGGCAGAGAACTACCTGAAGCGCTGTGCCTGGGGGAAGCTCCTGACGTATCTGTTCATATATGGACAGTGATGTCAATAGCTTTTCATTGACGTAGTCCCCAGCCAGAGCAACGAAAGCGCTCTGGCTGGAGACTCCAGCTCTAGAGAAGATCCTGACGTCACTGTCCATATATGGACAGTGATGTTAGGAGCTTTGCATTGCTGCAGTCCATATGGACAGTGATGTTAGGAGCTTTGCATTGCTGGAGTCCCTGGCCAGAGCGTCGGCAACACTTTGTCCGAAGATTCCACCCCTGGAGAAACCCCATATTTATGGAGAGTAAAGTCAGGGGCTATTCCAGAGCCGGAGTCACCAGCCAGAGTGCTGCCGACGCTCTGGCCGGAGAATCCGGCTTTGGAGACGCTCTTGACGTCACCCCCTTGGGACAAAAGGCTTGGCTAACAATGGCTGATGGATTCATATATATAGAAAATAGCGCAACATTGATACAGTATATTGCATCTATTCATCTTTCCCACACATTTGTTAACATTAGACCAACTTATGGACACAAAGCATGAGGACTGCAGAAACACAGGTAAATCGCAAATTTCTACTACAATTTAGTGTTTATTTAAACCTAAATGCCATATTAACAATAAAAATAAGTAAATTCAAATAAATCAAAAATCATCAAGTAAAACGAAAGTAAACAGTACAAAATGCTTTCTTTGCTTCTTCAGGAATCTAACTTTACCTATTCTTGTTAAACTGGATGGCAAAGTCAGTCATATGTTGCAGGGCCTTGTTGGTGAAATTCATGTCCATGTAGATGTGCCCCTGTCTATGCGAAAATGTGCCCGAGATCTCCAGCCCCTTTGCTTTTACAGCAGGCAGCCAAACCTAGTAAATGGCGCACATGAGAATTACTGATACATTAACCAATAAACAAACTGACTCAATGTTTCTTCTACCAAATGCATTTAAAAGGAATTGCAAAGCACACTTATTAAACGGAGCAAGAAGTCAAATGTTAGTGATATGTATCTGATGTCTTGCAATATACTTGTTTTTAATAAGTACAAGTCAAGTACATCAAAATCTGAATTACCAGTTGCCTTATATTAACAGGTTTCATCTATACACTCACATATATACTGTAAACACGCATTTACACAATGGGGGGAATTCATCAACCGGTTTACACCACTTTGGTGTAAATTATAGCAAAAATCGACACCAACTTGTTGCTGGCATCGATTTCAGTTTGTGGCACAAGGACATCCCAAGATGCGACACATTTATGTGCCTCTTAATAAATTTCTTGTATCTTACTCCAGTGGGCAAAAAAGTGGAGATATTGTCTTTAGCAACCAGTCAGGTTTGAGCTATAATAATTTCCAGTGAAAGGTTACGAAATTAAAGACGTTATCTGACAGGTTGCTATAGGCAGCTGTTTCACCTTTTGTTTGCAAACGTATTCGCATATGAGGCTCAGTTAAGGCCCTTTTGCACCGGCCGATAAGTGGCCGGTGCAGCGATCAACGAGGCATCATTGATCGGCACTTGTTTGCTCCTATCACACGGAGCTATGGATGGGGATGAGCGGTCGTTACTCCGATCGCTCGTCCCCATACATTATCATGCCGGCAGCGCGTCTCCTTGTTTAGACAGGGAGATGTGCTGCCGACAACGATAACATTTCACTTTTGTAAAACGATGCGGCCAGCAGATGATCGAGCGTTACACAGGGCAATCGTCGACAACAAGCGTTCTATGAACGCTCGTCTGCCCGATAATCGTCCAGTGTAAAACCCCTTTAAGAATTGAGTTATGGGTAGTTACCGTCCCCCAGATGTTGAATCTCCTGAACTCAGAAGCCTTCCCGACTATAGTCCTTTTAGAAAGACTTCTACAAACTGCAAGTAATTGACTATTACCACAAGAAGAACATTTGTCAATTTGACTAAACTTCACTGCAGGGGATGAAGAACTAATTGTTTGCAAAGAAAAACACTTGCTGTGCTCCATACAAGAAAGGTTAGGTACAATATGTTATCATTTAAAACACCAATGAATATTACATAACATTCCCTTTGCTAACTACATTGCATCTTAGAGCAATGATCTATGAAGGTAAAAGCAATTCATATGTATCAAGGTATACTTTGTTTTTAGGAAAATTTAAGGAGGACACCAACCAAAAGGGAAATCCATTACCGTCACTAAAAGAAAACGGTGTGAGTAATACTTACAGCTTTTGTTGAGACAAATCCTCCTGGAGCCATGCCTATACCGGTAGAAAGTTCAAACAAATCATTGAGTCCACTACTGACCACGGCTGGAGTAGGGGATGGGGCAAAGGTAGCAGGAACAGAGGAAGGAATGAAAGTTTGCCCAACCTGAGAAACAAAAAAGTGATAGGTGGAAATTTCAATAACTAGTTTGTCCTATTAACGTAAGATTCTAAGAGGTACCAAATATTGTATAAAATGATTCTACTCCGTCACATACATGCAGCTTTACGATGTTTCAAAGGAAAAATTAATTTTTACCAAAATTAAATGCACATACCAGTTTACGGTTATTCATGGTTAGAGATTTGCTTAAAGAGGCTCTGTCACCAGATTATAAATGCTCTATCTCCTACATAATCTGATCGGCGCTGGAATGTAGATAACAGCAGTGGTTTTTATTTTGAAAAACGATCATTTTTTTTCAAGTTATGAGCAATTTTAGATTTAGTTTCTCAATAGACAACTGGGCGTGTTTTTACTTTTGACCAAGTGGGCGTTGTACAGAGGAGTGTATGAGGCTGACCAATTAGTGACCAATCAGTGTCATACACTTCTCATTGTTCCAGCCCAGCTTCTTTCACTGCACAATCTCACTGTGCAGTGAGATTGTGCAGTGAAAGAAGCTGGGCTGGAACAATGACAAGTGTATGACACTGATTGGTCACTAATTGGTCAGCCTCATACACTCCTCTGTACAACGCCCACTTGGTCAAAAGTAAAAACACGCCCAGTTGTCTATTGAGAAACTAAATCTAAAATTGCTCATAACTTGCTAAAAAAAATGATCGTTTTTCAAAATAAAAACCACTGCTGTTATCTACATTACAGCACTGATCAGATTATGTAGGAGATAGGACACTTATAATCTGGTGACAGAGCCTCTTTAAGGAGCAGCTAATGGTAAGTATCTGGAATCTACTCTATCCTGGTCAATGACATTTACAATTCCTTGCAGCTTCTCTTTCTGTTAGCAGACTGCAGACTAATTTTTACCAGTCTGTAGTCTGGATGCCAGTCTGTAGTCTGGATGCCAGTCTGTAGTCTGGATGCCAGTCTGTAGTCTGGATGCCAGTCTGTAGTCTGGATGCCAGTCTGTAGTCTGGATGCCAGTCTGTAGTCTGGATGCCAGTCTGTAGTCTGGATGCCAGTCTGTAGTCTGGATGCCAGTCTGTAGTCTGGATGCCAGTCTGTAGTCTGGATGCCAGTCTGTAGTCTGGATGCCAGTCTGTAGTCTGGATGCCAGTCTGTAGTCTGGATGCCAGTCTGTAGTCTGGATGCCAGTCTGTAGTCTGGATGCCAGTCTGTAGTTTGGAAGTAATCCAAAAATATACCTGATGTAAAGAATAACACCAGGTAGACAACAAAATAAAATATGTAAATCTTTATTATCCCATACAGGAGAAATTACCCACAAAAACCATACATTTAAAATACACAGAACTAAAAACACCCCGGATGGGAATGTGCACCAAGTCCCATGAAAATGACCATATGTTATAACAAGATGACAGCATAAGACATACTAGTAAAATAGCCAGAAGATCCAATATCTAGAATGATCAACTATAAACGGCAAGATATGACTCAATAATTATGCAAAAATGCATCAAAGTCTATCAAGGTCTAAATAGATCGTCATTTACCTGAAGTGGACATGGTAAAAGGAACACACTCCGATCCGAGGACCACCTCGACGCGCATTTCGCTTCCTTCGTCAGGTTTTTATGGTTTTTGTGGGTAATTTCTCCCGTATGGGATAATAAAGATTTACATATTTTATTTTGTTGTCTACTTGGTGTTATTCTTTTTTTTTTTTTTAACTCGCTTTATTGAAAATTTTTCAAAGTTTAACAAAAGTCAAATTCAAAATAGTGAATGGACCACAATGTCCACTTGGTGTTATTCTTTACATCAGGTATATTTTTGGATTTCTGATAATCATTGTCATACCTGATGGTTTGATATATGCTCTAAGTACAATTTCTGTTGATAATGTAGTTTTGAAGTAAACTAGGGAGGAAAGTTGTATTTCTCAAGCAAGCATTCAGCAGACTGTGATCAGTTGTGAAGCTAATGAGAGTAATCCTAAGACCCACTTTACATATGTCCATCGATCCGGTTTGGTTTGCTTCCAGCGTGGTACATAAACGCTGAGGGATGCCATGCTTTCCTATAGGAGAAATTTTGGTATACAAACTTGGTCTTCATTTGTGTCCAGGTCAGGGATAAAACAACTGGTATATGTGAACCCAGTTTAGCATGTGGCCTCATGCACACGGCCGTAGCCATGTGCACGTTCCGTGATTATGGAACGGACAGCTGCAGAGTGTCAAACGCAGGCCATCCGCAATTCATGGACCCTGCATAAAGAAGATGTGCTTTTTTTTCAATGGGGCCGGACCGCAGTTGCGGACCGTTAAATGACTTGTCCTGAGTTTTTGTGGTAAACCACGGTCGTGTGCATGAGCCCATAAAAATGAATGGATCCGCAATTCATCCGCATTTCTGCAGGATGAATTGCGGACGCAAATACACGTTCGTGTGCATGAGGCCCTACAATTTCTGAGAGGTGGAGCTTCACTATAAATTCTTCTATCTGTTGTGGGAGAGAACATAGTTTCACCAGGAAATCTGGCAGTTTAGTATGGACGTTGTACTGTATTTTATTTTTTTATTATTATTATTTTCGGTTTGGATTTGGCAAACTGTTCAACTCAAACACTTTCTAGTGAGGGTGTGCTTTCTTCCAGCAGACTTTCTGGTGCAGGAAGGGGGGGTGTCCAACAGCAAGTATTACTATTTTACTTATTTAAGTATGGAATGTTAACTGTATATAAGCTTTTCTTTAATTTGCATTATAATAAAGATCGAACAGCCAGATGAAGGTCTATTTGTTTAAATAAAAAGACATTGAGGGAGATTTATCAAAACTAGTACAAGGAGAAAGTGGAGTAGTTGCTCGTAGCAACCAATCAGATCTCAGCTTTGATAAAATCTTATGGTCCTGCCTTTAGTTTTTTTGTCAGAGACAAGTACAGAGCAGCAATTGTATTCAACATTGGGGTTAATGTAGATCCGTCACCATGAAAACGGCAGCATGGTATAGGCACAGGTCTTGTGCCAATAGGCTCATAGTCCTCTGTACTCATGCAGAGAGCGTTCCCCGCGCCTCCCTCACTATTGAGTGACAGCTGCCTTGTATCTGCATGTATAGACAGCAGCCGTTACTCACTAGTGCGGCGGTGGGAGGAGCGGGAGTCCGCTATATCCTTTTATTTTTTTTAAACTATTAGCAAAACGGCACAATATTTTTTATATGTGCCATTCAGGCCTGTTCCTATCCCATGGTGCACTTGAACAGATCTCCTTAAAATATCACAAGTTAAGCATTTCGGTATATTGGGGGTAGCATGTCTTCAAATTCTGTCTCTTTAGAATACCAGATGGAAAGCGGATTGTTTTGCTCTAAGTATAGTTGTGAGCATCCATAATCAGCGCTCACAGTATATAGGGAACACAGCCCATCTGAAGTAATATATTTCCCTCCAGTCCATTTATCAGCTACAGCTGCGTCCCACTATGCCATCACATCTTCTTTCCTGATAATCGGCAAAAATGCCAGAATAAATTTATTTGGACACCGTTAAATACGTATACTATACACCTGTGGTCTATGGAAGACCTAAATGTGAAAATAAGAAGATTTATCATTTTGAGTTTTAAAATTACTTCATAAATCAAGGGAAAAATAAAACAAGGGAAAGGTAGGTGCTGTTCCTATTCAGGAAACATGATCTTACCGCAGGACTTCCACCGATTCCACCTCCGAGATCGCTTCCCAGCTGTAAAGCAAACATTCATGTTACATTTCCAGCACAGTTTGCAAACAAAAAACAAAAGGTAATGATGGATTTCATGACGGGTCTTAGAAGTTCATCCAAAGTGGAGCAGAATACAAATCTAATACTAATGTAAGAATGTTCTCTTTAACCAGGTTTAGTGCAGGACGGACATTAGTGGTGGACACAGTGAATATGATAATACAAACAAGGCAGCAGTATACAAGAAATATACAAGAAACCCAGTACCCACTCCCCCAATGTACCAATTACCCCAAAAAAAAAAAAAAGAAATCTTCCTCTTTGTCTGGTCTTTTATGTGGGCAGACACTTTTCAGAAGGAAAAAAAAAAAAGACACCTAAACAGCATTATGTATTCAATGGTCGTATTTTTCGTCTGCTTGGATTTTTTTCCCATTTTTGGAGACATAGGATAAAACAAAAGACTGAAAATATGGCCATGTGAAGGTCCCAAAGATTTCTTATTCCACACAGTTCTGCAGCATTGAAATGCTTATTACTCCACTACTTCGCTAGGTCTATGTGCTGTATACTTCATGCAGCATTCAGGTAGAGTTGGTCAGTCTGACTTTTAAACAAATGTAATGCTTTACGTGTAAAAATGAACCCTATAGGTTTAAAAACAAACAGAATCCACACCAGGTGTCAAGTTAAAGAGGACCTGTCACAAAGAGGACCTGTCACAAAGAGGACAGGTCACAAAGAGGACAGGTCACAAAGAGGACAGGTCACAAAGAGGACAGGTCACAAAGAGGACAGGTCACAAAGAGGACCGGTCACAAAGAGGACAGGTCACAAAGAGGACAGGTCACAAAGAGGACAGGTCACAAAGAGGACAGGTCACAAAGAGGACAGGTCACAAAGAGGACAGGTCACAAAGAGGACAGGTCACAAAGAGGACCGGTCACAAAGAGGACCGGTCACAAAGAGGACCGGTCACAAAGAGGACCGGTCACAAAGAGGACCGGTCACAAAGAGGGCCTGTCACAAAGAGGGCCTGTCACAAAGAGGGCCTGTCACAAAGAGGGCCTGTCATAAAGAGGGCCTGTCATAAAGAGGGCCTGTCATAAAGAGGGCCTGTCAAACCACATTCCTCCCCTTTACAGAGATGACGACACACTTGCTCCGAAGTAGAGAAGAGAATAACTGGTTGTTTGAAAAATGTATAAATATGACACTTATTAAATACTGACAGAAGGCCCATTAGGATATGTTCACACGCGGAAGATTTGTTGCAAAAAAATCATTGATAGAAAAACTGTTCCACACATCTAAATAAGGATGTGCATGTATATTGACAAACCCCATTCAGATGTATAATTCCTGTAACAATTCTGCCGTGTGTAAACTTACCCTATAGGTATTGACAGACATCCAGAGCGGTGTTGGTATCAATATCAATAAATACAGTACAGAACAAATCCCTCCTCCGAAATAAAGAGAGGCAAAGGAAGCAAAAGCTAAAATTAGAGGGCTGCCAGCTGCAATTCCATGACCACACATAAAATCATATAATGTGAGGCAGCCATTAATGGCAGAAGCTGAACATTTTATGTCATAGCGGGAAAAACGAAGATCACTTCAAAAGCCCTGTTCACATCTGCACTAGGTTTTTTTGTTATTCAGTTCCGTAATAAGTTTAGTTGGGTTTCCATCATGGCATCTGTTGTTCGTTCGGCCAAAATAGCACTGCATGCAAAGAAGCCTCCAACAAGCAGGCGTAGATTTCTGCCATTTTTTGGCTTAAAACGTAATAAATTCGTAGGACTGCTGTTGGTCACGGCCTCTCCCATTAAACTCCGCCCACATTTCTCTCCACTTTTTAAACGTTTTGAGAGGAGAGTTGCAAATTATAGTGCAAATAAGGCGTGCACCATAATCTGCAACTTTTCTACGTCAAAATACTGGCGCAAATCAGTTGATAAATTCCCTCTTTTACAATTTAAGCTATTTAAACTTGAAAGCTGTTTTAAACCTTAGTCTGGGGATGCAAAGCAATAAAAACGGTGTGAAATGCAAGTGACACGTGACAGAGTTAAAGTAGACAACATGGGGATATAATGGTCTACTGCCTTGCGAAAGTATTCATCCCTTTGGTGTATTTCCTATTTTGTTGTATTACAACCTTCAATAAAAATAGATTTTGGGGGGTTTGTACCATTTACACAACATGCCTATCATTTTGAAGGTGCAAAATATTTTTTATTGCGACGCTAAATATTTGAAGGTGTTTTCCCGACTTATTCAAAATAGTGGTCAAGGAAGAAAGGATTTAGATTGTGAGCCCCAATGGGGACAGTAAAAAGAGGACCTCTGTAGAGAGCTGCGGAATATGTTGGCGCTATATAAGTAACTGAAATAAATAAGGGTGCATTAGAAAAAAAAAAAAAACATTAATCACCTCACAGATCCCTCGGCATTCCAGCACCGAGGCTCCGGTCCCCCCACTGCTTTTTATGGATACAGGTGCAGCGATGACGTGCTTAAATACCCACGTGATCGCTGCAGCCAATCACTGGTCTCAGTGGGTATACAGTGTAGGACCGCTGAGGCCAGTGATTGGCTGCAGCAAAAATGTGGGTATACGAGCATGTCATCGCTGCTGCCATGTCAATAAATAGCAGCGGGGAGGACCGGAGTTGTGGCAATGAAACGCCGGGGATCTTGTGAGGTGAGTAATGCTTCTATTTTTTTTCTAATGTATCCCTTCTTCCTTGGCCACTTTATTGAATACTATACCTAAATGGAGGACACCAAACAGTTCCCTAGAAAGTTCATGGTGAATGGCCCATCACAAGAATGTGCAGGCCCTGTCGGGAACTGAGCCTCAGGCCCAAAATAAGCATGGCGGTAACGGTGGACCCGCTAAATATACAACAAAACCTATAACTAGGAGTCTGACACACAAAAAATGAGTTAAAAAATATGAAAGTTTATTGAATAAATTAAAATAAACACATGTATAAAATTAATAGAGATGTAAACCACAAGAGAAAATGGACAGCCAGAACAACTATCACACAGCACAGCACTGTGCGAACAGGCTGAGTACACCAGTGTAAAGTAACAGTAATGGTGGCATAGAAACAGCCAAACATGGGTCACTAAGAGGTAATAGGAGACAAATGCATCAAAGGTATATATACATTGGTGATGAGTCTACCCAGTGTATCTAGGGCAGTAGTACATCACCGTTCCAAAGAAAAGTACAGTACATCAAATAACAGGAACTAAATGTATAAATGTGTATCCTAATGAACTGTGCATAATATGCACATGTCACTTACCCATGACAGAGTGTGAGTGGCTGGCGTCCACCTAGGGGTGGACGCCAGCCACTCACACTCTGTCATGGGTAAGTGACATGTGCATGGGAAGGTGCCCGTGCCGTTGAAAAATATAGAACATGTCCTATTTCAGGCAGTAATTACGGCACGGCCAGCCCCATAGAAGTCTATGGGACTCCCGTAATTATGGGTGACTACGTGTGTGCACCCGTAATTACGGGATCGTTGCTAGGCGACATCAGTAAATAGTCACTGTCCAGGGTGCTGAAAGAGTTAAACGATCGGCAGTAACTTTCAGCACCCTGGACAGAAACTACTGATCACAATATAGATCAACCTGTAATAAATTAAAAAAAAAAAAAAAAAAAAAAAAGACGTTCATACTTACCCAGAACTCCCTGCTTCTTCCTTCAGTCCGGCCTCCTGGGATGACATTTCAGCCCATGTACCCGCTGCAGCCAATCACAGGCCACTCACAGGCTGCAGCGGTCACATGGACTGCCGCGTCATCCAGGGATGTCGAGAGGGACGCGTCACCAAGACAACGGCCGGGTAAGTATGAATTTCTTTTACTTTTACTATGGAAAGGGCTGTCCCTTCTCTCTATCCAGCACTGATAGAGAGAAGGGCTGCCGATTACTTCAGTGCAATTTTGCAGAGAAAACGTGCCCGTAAATACGGGTGGAATACGAGTGACACCAGACCCGTATTTGCGGGTATTTTACTGGTGCAATACGGGTCGAATACGTGTGACCAAGGATCCGTATTTACGCCAGTATTTACGGGAGGGAAAAAATACGTTTGTGTGCATGAGGCCTAAGTAATGGCTTTTTTCTGGCCACTCTTCTACAAAGCCACAATCTGTGGAGTGTACGGATTATAGTGATCCTATGAACAGATATTTCCATCTCCCCTGTGGATCTTTGGAGCTCCTTTAGTGTTATGTTTTTTGTTAAATCTATGATTAATGCCCTCCTGACTTGGTCTGTGAATTTTGGTGTTGCTGTCTCAATTAGGAATGTATTCGATAGATCATGTGACACTTGATCGCACACAGGGGAATGAATAATGTGGCTTCAGAATTGAATTGCTTTGATACATCTTTTTCAGACTGGGTTCATACGTCGCAGCAGAAGAAAAAAAAAAAAAGCATTTTCACCACGCCATTAAACCCCATCCTTAGGGGTTTCATAGCAAAGGGGGGTGAATACATATGCACTCACAACTTTATTATCTTTTTTAAAAAAATTATAAAACAGGGTATTTTTTTATCCCACTCTAAAACATGTGGAGTATTTTGGAAGGTCCATTACATAAAATCTAAATTCCATTTTACTGCAACAAAAGCAGGAAAAACACCGGGGGTGGGGAGGGGTGCTTAATACTTTGGCAAAGGCACGGTATGTAGAGTTTCTAAAGGTTACAGGTTGTGTGCAAGGGAAGGAAAGGATTGTGCTTAGTCAGGCTAAACTGAAAGCTTCCGAACATAATGTTCACAGCCGAATGTTAATGACCATGCATGCGAGCTGCCTGATGAGAGGGAACAAGCGTCTGTAATAAACACCAATGGAAGGAGGGGAGAACGATAATGCCAGTTTATCAGTATACTACTGAGTGAAAACCAGTTACCCATTGCGTATCCTCTCCCATCTGCAAGGGAAGGCGGGACACAGGAGGAAAGAAGCAAAAAGGTTACTGTCAGCGGAGAGACAGCTGAACTGTAGAAAACAACAATCAGTGCCTACAACAGCGAAAATAAAGTCCCTGACAATTACCAGCTGAAAAGCGAAGCTAACATCCCCACCGTGAGCGGCGCTTCTAATGTCTGGAGAACAGAGTGGTCCAGACGAGTCACAAACAGAGTCTAGGGTCACTAAATTTGTGTCTTAACCATGTCTCTGCCGGGACACACCGTCACAATTTAAAAAACAAAAATATATATGTAAATTCATTCTAAACCTACTTGGGAGAGACAACAAGAAACACATACAGCACAAAAACACAAGTGTCACTAATGAAAACGAAGCTGGAAATATTGGTCGGCCTATCTGCATCATTTGTTAAGAAAGCTTGAAATATACAGTGGGATAACGTATTTATACAACACATTTCTTTAATCATAAGAAAACAGGAAATTTCTTACCAGACTGTCTAGACCTCCGCCCAGGAGATCCACAGCTCCCATCTGCATCGTAGATACTTGTGGGACATTTCCTGGTGGTCCAAGATCTAGATTGAGAAGGTCACCAAGGAGGTCTCCTTGCGAGGGAATGACCTGAGGTTGTTCAAGGGAAACCGTTGGAGCAGGTCCTACTGGGCTGTCCCCGATATCAATGCTGAAAATGACACAGTAGGAGAAAAATATCTTAGCACAGCTATCAGCAGACATATTTCCATACTTTACAGCAGACTAATCATGGACTATTGAAAGGGGAGAAAAAGCTTTTAAAACCATTTTCAGATGTTGGCACTAGGATGCATTTCATATGGGAAACACTTCTAACAGATTAAAAGCTCTCTCATCTCCAAAGAAATCTGAGAAGATATGTGGGTGTAATAAAATATTACTCGATTCCTGTACATGGATGTGTTCGGTCATGGGTAAGCATTTGTGGTCTTTTTATTATTATTATTATTATTATTATTAAATGTATTATTTGGTGCTTAAAAACATTTTTCTAATTGACTTTTAGTAAAAATTCTTCTTGCCATGCAGTTTCTATGTATGAACTATACATAAAAGCTGAATAGCGCTGTAAGCCGAATCCGTCAGTTTGCTGAACCGACAGCTCAGTTGACAGCAACTCCTTTGTGTCTCAGATGTAATCGGTATTAGGGTTACCCGGTGTGTCAAAGTTCATAAACTTATTGTAGATGTGATTGGTATTCGGGTTATTCTGTGTGTCAGAGGAACACAGGAGCTGCTGTCAGACAAGTTGTCGGTCCAGCAGACTGATAGAGTCGGCTAGCAATGGCGCTAAGCAGCTTATATTTATAGTGAATACATAGAAGCTGCATCACAAAAAGGAAAGACTGTTTTAAGAAAAGTTAATTAGAAAAACGTTTAGAACAAAATTTTGTGTTACAAAAAGTCTACAAAAGGTTTACAAAGCCTATAAATTCAGCAACCAATTATCGTTGTAAATTGATATAATACTATAGCAATATCATACTTATTCTGATCTTACTAGTGTTACAATATTTTTCAATTTAGAATTAGGATGTTTGAGAGAATCTCTAAACTTCCATTTCCTTCATCTCAAATTAACTATAGTGGCCTAAAGTTAACTTTCAGCCTGTTTTTTTAAGCTATATGTACAGCAGTACTTCCAGTGTGTATTGAGAACATTTAATGGGTGCCACAATTTTCAATATATTAACCCTGACCCTGCAAAAGTAACACTTGTCCTGTTCAGCTGCTTTTCTAGTGCACTCCCTATTAGGACCAATTGGGAAATAATGTGAGATAGACCAAATCGAACTTTAAAGCCTTGAGTGAAAGTTTAGGCACATCAGAAGGGACATGTCTCTAAAGTCTGAGAAACACATCCTTATATCTAAAAACACCAGGACTAGGTTTTTCAGGACTTTTACATTGATGGCAAATCTTAGGATAGGTCATCAATACAAGATCGGTGGGGGTCTAACTCCCATCACCTCCGATAAGCTGGCTACGGGGACACCGTTTTCGCGCACCACACCGTACACTTCCGTAGGAGCTGTATCTCAGATTGCAGTTCTAGTCCCATTCAAGTGAATGGGACTTAGATGCAATCCCAGGCACAGCCGCTACGGAAGTGTACGGCGCTGTGCCCGGTAAACAGTGAAGATGCCGCAGCGAGATCAGTCAGCTGATCTGAGGAGGTGCTGGAAGTCAGACCCCCACGTATCTTACATTGATGACCTATCCTAAGGATAAGCCATCAATATAAAGTCTGGGAAAACCATTTAAAGTACTGCATGTTCTAAAAGTTTTAAAAATAATATTCCTGAAATGTGCCCAAAAAAAACCCAGAATTATAAGGGTTTGACCACATGTAATGAAATTGCTGCGGAAAACTTCCGCAGCAATTATGCATCAACTAGCAAAAGATCCGCACCATTTCATGTGTTTTTTACTGCGGAAAATAGTGCAGATCTTTACTGCGTTTTTTTTTCAAGGGCTGTGTGATGGTGACATTTTTTCTTCCTGTGATGTAATTTCCACCCCCTGTAATGAGTTATGCAGCGTTTCCACAGGAAATTATGCAGTGCATTGCAGTTTGCTGAGGAATTAAGGTTCCTTATTGATTTCTATAAGGAAAAACGCAGGAAATCAGTCCATTTTGCGCAGCAATAATTTACATTAAAAATTACGCACTGCTGGTGAATTTCTGTACGGAATTTTTCTGCAATTCCGGACGGAAAAAACAAAACAAAAACGCAGCAATTCCGTTACATGTGGACAAGCCTGCACAGGTCTTCTTTAAAGTTGTACACAAATTTCTCTCGGTCGGGATTAGTCATTTTAGTACTGTACCATACAGATTTGACAATTGTCAAATTGGGTCTACTTTTTATTTGCATGGATGAGTTGTTACAGTTGTATGAGGTATTGAAACTTTACATGTCTGATAATAATAACAACAACAACTATGAGTATGCAGGGATTCATTTGAACAGAGGCACATCTTTTTTACGGTTGCTGTTTTAGTTGCAAAGTTTGAAAGCAAGCCTCACGATTTTCAATACCAGATCAATGTCATCATAAGCTTTGGGGACACAGATAAAAGTCTTTTATAATGGTCTATAACATACCAGGGGTTTATATAGAATATGTAAACTTAATGTCAATTTCACTAGAACAGGTTAACATCTCCATTTGGACTTGACCGGTTATAAACAGACATGCATTAGTTGTAAGAGTTACCCGACCTAGCAAGACAGAGACGACGTCAGGACAAGCGATTAGAGCAGTCATAACTGCTTCATAGCATTCTCAAACTCTGATAAAAAACTGTTGATAATATCTCAATCCACTAAGACTTATCCACCGAGAAGGCTTAGAATATACAACAAACAGCTTTTCTGGTACTTATCAGTCAAAATCAAATATCCATCATTCGTATTTGAATATCCATCTGGATTTATACCTTCGAAAATCCAATTAAAAAGGTGATCAAACAAAACTTGTATAAGAAACGCTCACTTACTTGTACCACAGTTGGAAAACAAATGATGTAGTTCAAGGTTATTAAAGTTTAACATCCCACTACAGGATCCTAAAGTTATACATTTCTCATGAAACTAGTTCATTGGACTGAAGACATTATATGAAAGTTGGTGTATAACAGGGCAGGATGTTTTGCTTCTTCTCAACATACAGTAGAATATTGATGAAACAATACCCTTGGAGGTGTTGCCCAGCTTGGTGGTTGTTTTTTTACTCTGATGACATATCCACAGGATAGGTCATAAGTATATGATCGGTGGGGATCCGACACCCAGACTCCACACCGATCAGCTGATCCGGAGTCAGCCAGAAGTTATGAAGTGGGCATGCCAAAAGCAGATAGCTCCCACCACTGTATAGTGGCTGTGCTAGGATACTACAGCTCTGCTCCAATTTACTTGAATAGGAACAGAGTAGAAGTACGGCAGAACAACAGCTATATAGTGGTCGGAGCCTTCTGCTTCCAGGGCCGACCACCGCATTGCTTCTGGCAGCCGGAATGGCTGATCGGTCCGGGTGTCATACCCCCACCGATCATATACGGATGTCCTATCCTGTCTATAGGTCATCAGTATAAAAACAGCTCTCAAACTGGACAAACCCTTTAAGTATACATTACTCTAAGGAGGAGTGAGTGGTTAACCAAAGGTATTCTTATAGAAAACAAAAGGGTACATCATTTCATATGGGTTACAAAACTCACCTTCCATGCTGAATGGGAAGGTGTTTACGATGAACTCCATGGCTGCCTTCAACAAAAGCATTGGGTGGTTTGTGATAAACGGAAGCTAGAGAACCAATGTGGCAAATCAACTCATCCAACAGAGTGGGTTCAATCAAATCGGTTTCCTCCGAGATCAAAGGCTTCTCTGAAAGTACTACTTCCTTGGCAGTGACCGGGTCAGTAGACAGTAAACGCCAGTAAATGTAACCTCTGTCACGTAGGTCAGGGTTATCAGAATCCTAAATAAAGAGCAAAAGATGGGTCTTTAAAAATACAACACTTACAAAGTCTTCAATAGTGTTACAATAAAATTGCCTAAAAATGAGATCAAATATCACAAGTGGTCTCCCTAAAGGGCAGACCAATTTATGTGACAAACTCATCAGGTATATTCAGCCTAATCACCTTCTCAATTTGATGAACGTGTATATTGATTTTACAGAACAGTGGTAGGGGAGAAAAACATGCGGCACCCACCCAGATGCAGTAAAAGTCCTTTATTATGGCATCAAACATGGAGGGAGGACAAACCCAGATGCAGTGAAAGTCCTTTATTATGGCATCAGACAAGGACTGTGGAGGGAGGACGAACAGACCGCTACGGTTACAGACTGCTTTGCGCTCAAAGGCGCTACTTCTGACCAAAAGAAGTGCCTTTGAGCGTGAAAAAGTCAGTAAATGTAGCGGTCTGTTCGTCCTCCCTCCAGTCATAATAAAGGACTTTTACTGCATCTGGGTGAGTGCCACATGTTTTTCTCCTCTACCACTGTTATGTTAAACTTTGACAATATGCTTTATTTCGGAGCACCACCCGAAGATGAACCTGGAACCACTGATGTTACAAGTGTTGTGAATAATTGTGGAAACTCCAGTACAGTAGTGCCCACTCCCCCTCCCTATGACTTTGTTCTGAAATGTATGTTAAAATCAATATACAAAGTTTTATCTACAAGAGTAAGAAAGTATGATGGAAGTAGACAAAGTCAATGATCACAGAGTTTTTACTGAAAACACAGTTTATGCTCATGGCTCTGTACACATGGAGTGCTGTAGAAGGTGGATATATACCTAGGCTTAAAGTACACCCTATCATTTCAGAATAAGTAGTCATGTGTGTGTACATGAGGATAAACACTATTTCTAGCCATTATTTGACTTGTATATGACATTATTTTAGCCATGGTTTTCCCCTCTGCTGGCTTTTTCTATCATTTACAGTACTCCCTGACCTAGCGGGTGGGGTCTAAATGCGAACATGCCTACTATACACTGCCCACACAGAGAAGAGGAGATCCTGCTCCCCTACCTCTCTCTCACACACACATAGAAGCAGCAGCAGCAGCAATATGAAGGAGGTTATACAGCAGTTCCAAGCAGTGTTACTGTAAATCCAGGACTGGGGTGAGACAGCAGAACACTTACTAGAAGCAGAAGGGGGCGAAGAAGTGGCTCATAAGTGGAGAAAAAGGCAATCTTCTCTAATAAGATATATTACAAAGTTTCTTATAGTCGTTTGTACTATTGATTTACGGAAAGCTTGCTGAAATTACAGTAACCATTTAAGACAAACAGGCATGAAACTTTTAATGGGCGTGAAGCAATAAAGAAGATGGGCTATTCATGGTAGTCATGTTTGCCATACTGGCTGGGGGACTGTTGTAGATGAGGGACTTAATATGGGAAATGGTTTTTAAAGCATTCACAGTATAACATCTTAGTGAAAACAAAAATCATTAAAGTGTAGCTAAATGTTTGACAAAGTTCTTACATGTCATAGTGACATGTTAGAAGTTTGGATTGGTGGGGGTCTGAGCACTGAGACCCCCACCAATCGCTAGAACGAAGCAGCTGAAGTGCTCGTGTGAGTGCTCAGCTGCTTCGTGTCCGTTCGGCTTTTTCCGGAAAGCCGATGTATCAGAGTACGGGCTCATAGACTTTCTATTGAGTCCGTATTCAGATATATTTATTTCCGGAAATAGCCGAACAGACACGAAGCGGCTCATCGCTCACACGAGCACTTCAGCTGCTTTGTTCTAGCGATTGGTGGGGGTCTCAGTGCTCGGACCCCCACCAATCCAAACTTCTAACATGTCACTATGACATGTCAGAAGTTTGTTAAACGTTAAGCTGCACTTGAAGTCCTTCTAGTTAACAACATTTATGAACATTCCACGAATCACCCCCACAACTAATTTTAGTTTTTTTTAAGATGATCCACAAATAAAGCAAAGTGATTGCAGTTGAAAGGATGCTGGCAGAATAACCAATGAAAAATAAAAGGTGAATAAAGTATGCATCTGAATACAACTCTATGAATTAGCTTTAGACCTTTTTGAAGCTCTTGCCTCTTGTTTCCCAAATTTTATTCCCAGACACTATTTCAAAGGTGGTAGGAATAAAACGATATACCAGAGAAGCTCAGTAAATCTTCGCAGTGAAAATAAAGAAGAATTGGAGGATTTCAAGGATTCAGAGCTTCTGCACTAAAGAAGCTGCAGAGGGAATTGCAAGTTTATATCTCAAAACCAGATAAAGCAAGAACCTGGGTCTGAATGTCAAGTTATATTTCAGAGTTCTGAAATAGAAAGCTAACACAATAATGACAGCATAGTTGCCCTAATGCTTACAGCCAATTGATCATTTCCATATGGACAAAAAGTAATTTTCTTGTCTTTTAAAGCGACAGCGGGATTTACTTGTATTGTACGATTTCAGTTAAAATAAATTAATCTTTGTTATATCCACATGAATAGAAGACTAAAAGGTCCTATTACAACGACCGATATGGACCGTTCAACAAGGCAGCTCGTTGATCGGTGTTCGTTTGCTCCTTTAACAAGGACCTATGTATGGGGGCGAGCGATCGTTACTACAGTCCCCCAACATTTCCATCATGTCGGTAGCACATCTCAATGTTTACACTGGGAGACGTGCGGACGACAACAATAATATTTAATTCTGCATAAAGAATCAGATCAGCCAATCAACAAGCGTTAAATTGTTTATCCGTTGATCGTTGACCGATCATTGGCACCTTAATGTGTCCAGGTTCTCAGATTTCCATTGTTCTGCCATTTACAGAAATGGAAGAGCCAGACTGCAATAGTTATATAGTTATAATAGATCTGGTTCTTATTAGAGGTAGCACAACCAATTGATCTAAGAGTGACCATAAAAGAATACCATGCATTAAATACAGATTGTTCATTCAGCAGTTTAATAATAAATCGGGACACGACTGACCATAGGCTTCTCTTGCAAACCGTTTTATAAACCACACAAGTGTTACTATTCAACGTTAGCCTCTTTAAAAGGTCAAAATCTGTGTGCTTCCGATTGATGACGGAGCTTAAAGGCTGATATTCAGATTACTGGAACCACTTATTAGATGCGGCAGGGGGCTGCAAGTACATAACAGCTGGGCACAAATAGTTCTGAAAGAGGCAGTGCCTCTCAGCCCACGCTGCTCACTGCTTTCAATGTAAAAGTATATGATCCACATGTTCCACTGCCCTCATCTGTTTAGCAAGGAAAATATAGGATTGCTGTTTTATACTTGTATAGCTGTTCAAAGGGGCTTTTTGGACTTTCTCAAATAGCAAGATTAAAGGTCTCGGATGTTAAAGAAAAAAAACTGCTAGGTTGCCATAATTTTGAAATACCCCTTTAGATGTTTGGACAAATTACCAGAACATTTCTTAACAAATTTCCAGTTACAATGTGTTTGCAACACAGAGGAATTTGCAGTGTATGACTGATCATACTGTATGAGAGATACACGGTGACACTTGCAGTCAACTTTATATATTTCTATTTCATGAAAGAGTAGGCGTAACTCGCATTCTACTATATCCTTGCTGTTATGGATTTTAGTTTCCAAAGGATTGACTGCTTTGTGAGCTTGTGCTTATACAGAGCAATACATCTCAGCAAGCAGAAGTGCAGTGTAAAGCACAGGGATACAGAAAAAGACAGCCTTTGATGATACTTATTTGGGTCAACCTTTAGGCACGGAGTCACGGATTATAGCTATGCCCTAATGAAGCAGTGGTAAAAAGCCGATAACAAACAACGCTGAAGAAAATAAAAAGCAGGTAAGCAATACCCATAAGTAGTGACTTGTGTATAGTGTTTAATACCAAAACTGTACCCCGGCTCTTGCATAGGAATGTTACCTATTTATTACATATAAAATTATAGCTGATTAAATGTCATTTTTTAAAAATTCTAGAAAAAAAACATAAATTGTACAAAGTATGGTCTTAAAGTTGAAAAAGTAGTTTACAAGAAGTAGTGATCTATATATTAAAAAAAAAATATTTGGAAGATGGTGCAGTCATACCTGTGTAGCAAGACTCAGGACTTGCTGTACTAGCTCCTGGGTCTCGGAGGGCTTCTTCAAAAATAGTTTAACAATGGCAGTCAGAAGAGTCAGTTGCACCTAAGGGAAACAAAAAGAATGAAGAAGAGACTTTTAAAACAAGATAAAAACTGCATAAATGTTCCTGACACTTGACTGAATTCTCAGTCACCATGCGAATCCTTCAATATGTTCCACTGCTTCCCAGCTGTTACAGGAGAACATTGTTCCCATCCAGACACTCTGTCTTATGACCACATAAAATATACCTGGTAATCAGATATAGTATATACTGATATTATTCAGTGGTGTTCACCCATTGAGGTGGCAGTATGCTCAGAAGCCATTTGGTCATAGATTCTTATCTACTGCCTTATTAGCATTATAATGGACCTCCGTACGGGAAGGAGCCACTGTAAACTGGATGTAGAGACAGCTGGGCATACTGGGAATACATTTACCTATACTGTACAGATGCACATTGGAAGGTATATGGGTGGTCTTAAAGAGGAATCAATGGAATGGGCAGAGTCAATTCAGGGATAGGAACATATAGGCCATGTGAAGTTCTTGGTTCTCTCTCTTTTCCTGCCAGCCCTGGACGATCAGAACTGAACATCAGGGACAAGATAAGTTATATCATATGTGTGCCTTCTGTGTATGTATATGAATATAAGTATAATAACATTACAGCAGACTTTACATATGTACAGTACATAGAGATATTATAGGAATCTCATGCGGATTATAGATGAGTAGAATATATATATGCTGCTTATGCATGAGTCTCTATATGTACATGTCAGGTTTTCAATGTGACTTCGGTTATAGGTGTAGTACCAGGAGACCGTATAGGGTTGGGATCTGGATTTATATTATATAAACATACACATTACTAGTTACATGTGCAAAGTGCCCAGGGAAGGTAGGAAAAGGAGGTGGCTGTGTGTGGTTGTGTTCTCTATGTAATGTATTGTATCTTGATGTAATGTAAATTGCTTGTCACTTCTATGTTATGAGTAAAGTATCGTTATATATTTAAGTATCTGCGAGGGTTGTGTGTTACTCCTCTGGTGTGTGAAGGACTGGAGTGTGTATACAGTGAAGGAAATAGGTATTTGATCCCTTGCTGATTTTGTAAGTTTGCCCACTGTCAAAGACATGAACAGTCTAGAATTTTTAGTCTAGGTTAATTTTACCAGTGAGAGATAGATTATATACATAAAAAAAAAAAAAAAATGAAAATCACATTGTCAAAATTATATATATTTATTTGCATTGTGCACAGAGAAATAAGTATTTGATCCTTTTGGCAAACAAGGCTTAATACTTGGTGGCAAAACCCTTGTTGGCAAGCACAGCAGTCAGACGTTTTTTGTAGTTGATGATGAGGTTTGCAGACATGGTAGATGGAATTTTGGCCCACTCCTCTTTACAGATCATCTGTAAATCATTAAGATTTTGAGGCTGTCGCTTGGCAACTCGGATCTTCAGCTCCCTCCATAAGTTTTCGATGGGATTAAGGTCTGGAGACTGGCTAGGCCACTCCATGACCTTAATGTGCTTCTTTTTGAGCCACTCCTTTGTTGCCTTGGCTGTATGTTTCGGGTCATTGACGTGCTGGAAGACCCAGCCACGAGCCATTTTTAATATCCTCGTGGAGGGAAGGAGGTTGTCACTCAGGATTTGACGGTACATGGCTCCATCCATTCTCCCATTGATGCGGTGAAGTAGTCCTGTGCCCTTAACAGAGAAACACCCCCAAAACATAATTTTTCCACCTCCATGCTTGACAGTGGGGACGGTGTTCTTTGGGTCATAGGCAGCATTTCTCTTCCTCCAAACACGGCGAGTTGCGTTAATGCCAAAGAGCTCAATTTTAGTCTCATCTGACCACAGCACCTTCTCCCAATCACTCTCAGAATCATCCAGATGTTCATTTGCAAACTTCAGACGGGCCTGTACATGCGCCTTCTTGAGCAGGGGGACCTTGCGGGCACTGCAGGATTTTAATCCATTACGGCGTAATGTGTTACCAATGGTTTTCTTGGTGACTGTGGTCCCAGCTGCCTTGAGATCATTAACAAGTTCCCCCCGTGTAGTTTTCGGCTGAGCTCTCACCTTCCTCAGGATCAAGGATACCCCACGAGGTGAGATTTTGCATGGAGCCCCAGATCCATGTCGATTGACAGTCATTTTGTATGTCTTCCATTTTCTTACTATTGCACCAACAGTTGTCTCCTTCTCACCCAGCGTCTTACTTATGGTTTTGTAGCCCATTCCAGCCTTGTGCAGGTCTATGATCTTGTCCCTGACATCCTTAGAAAGCGCTTTGGTCTTGCCCATGTTGTAGACTGATTAATTGAGTCTGTGGACAGAAGTCTTTTATACAAGTGACCATTTAAGACAGCTGTCTTTAATGCAGGCACCAAGTTGATTTGGAGCGTGTAACTGGTCTGGAGGAGGCTGAACTCTTAATGGTTGGTAGGGGATCAAATACTTATTTCTCTGTGCACAATGCAAATAAATATATATAATTTTGACTATGTGATTTTCTGTTTGTTTTTTTTGTTTTTTTTTAAAATATAATCTATCTTTCACTGGTAAAATTAACCTAGCCTAAAAATTCTAGACTGTTCATGTCTTTGACAGTGGGCAAACTTACAAAATCAGCAAGGGATCAAATACTTATTTCCTTCACTGTACATAGTAACAATACAAAAGGAACAATACAAAGTAGGCGGGCTATATAGGAAACCGAGATAATGGACTATGAACAGAGTAAAGGGAGATAATACAGATAGTCAAAAGTCTCCTATTTCACCAGCAAAGATAGAGAACACATAAGGGGAGCCAATGGTCACCAAGATTAGAACAACAGTCAGTGGAGTTGAACCTATAGACTCGTTACCTGTGTGCTTTCATCATGGAATCCTTCCAAAAAGCTCTCCAGCAGCTCATCAGCATTATCAATGCGCTCTGCATACTCTCCTACAATCCAGATCATGGCTGCCCGGGCATCAGGCTCATCCAGGGAATCTAAATTCTCACATAAAGTGGCAATGATGCTTTCATACCTGTCACAAACAGAGGGAACCACATGATTACATTTTCATAACCGAGCTTTATTTATGACAAATCAATCATACATCTATAAATTCACTAAGACAACTAACATACTTGTTGGGGTACTTGCGGAAGATGTCTCGGATGACCACAATAGCCTCTTGTACCACATAGTTGACTTTGGTCTGAATGAGGTCGAGGAGTGTGCTCACACAACGCTCTGCAGATTGCTATGGGGAAAAAGAAAGGTAATCTACTAATGGAATAATGGTCTTCCATTTTATTTAATAGTAGTACATAGTCCAGCCCCAAAAAATAAAAATCTAAATATGTTGGAAAAAGCAGACTACCAATCAGCTAAAGAAAATAGTAAAAATTCACTAAAAGATAACTTCTGAAGATCTTACTTCAACTTTGATGGCACATCTTCCAATGGCACGAACTGCTTTCCTAACAAAATCAACATCCACTTCAGTAGCATATTCTTTCAGTTCAGCCAACACCTGCAGAATAGGAAAACTATATATATTATATATATTGCATCTCATTGCTAATTCAGATTTTGTTATTAAACAACTCAACCAAATTGAATCGAAACAGAAAACATTTTTTGCTAATGTTTTGGGGTCAAGGTTTCACAAGTAGTACATGTACAAGGAAACTGCACAGACCAACTGCTTCGACTATAACAGACTGCAGGTCCAAGCATAGGTTTGTAGTATTGTCCTCTGCATAAAGAAATGTATCCAGTATAATGGCAATTTTATATATACACTCACCAACCTATTCATTGTACAATACATACAAATGTGTTTTGTTTAATAACTTTATTTGTTGAAGGCTAGGACTACTAAGTGACTTTGGCTGCGACACAGGTCGAGCGTCCAAAGATCGCTGTGTCACGCTGTGTACATCGCAGAAATGAAAGTGACTGTCGTCACATTGCGATCCACAAGTTGCCCGCAACTTGACAGCCACAAGAAATCCATCAAGTTTGACTTTCTGGCACTGGTCACGCCAACTTACAGGTAGTAACGCAGCCTCATTCACTTTCATTACAGCGATGTATTCAGAGTGACACAGCTATCTTTGAACGGGCGACCTGTGTTGCGACCAAAGTTCCCATCTAGCCATAGCCTAATAAGTTCATGGAGAGAAGAGGCTGCTTAAAATGGCTGGGATTGATGATCTCAAGAAAGGGCAACTGGACAGATTTTTTTTCTGCTATGGCGCAGAAGACTGTTGGGGAGTGACAAACATTAGATTGTCGGTGGACACCATCAAAATTTACTACAGCTAGCTTTACAGCTCCAATTACGTTTAGAAGCCTGTGCCCACCACACTTCTAGTCTCCGAGGTGTCATGCAGTTTTACAAGCAATGAATCAGGCACAATAGAATAAAATTATATATTAAATGAAATATCGTACGCTTTTTCCAGGTAGGAGTGCATGGAACATGAGACACTAACCTGAGCAATGTTGGCCTGCGATGCTAGTCGTATCATGATATCCAGTTTCTCCAATTTCACATATATGGGATCATTGTATTTGACAAAGAAGACCTTGATTTCTTGCTTCAGAATCTCTGGCCTGGTGTAAGGACACATAAGTGATAATTAACCCCATATATGCTCTACTTGGGATGCAAGGCATATGTACCCAAATGCTCCCCCTTGCAGTAAGGATAAGGGGCTGCCAGAGTAGAAGTGTACAAATCATGTATTCTTCACTACAAAAGGTTGACAATGTAGCGTTACAGCATACCAGTTATAAAGTAGAGATATTTTCATGTACCATCATATTGAACATAAAGTAAAATATATAAGATAAACATTTTTAAACATTCATCCTACAGGTCCATCCCAGAAACCCGTAACCTCTGGTCACTAAACAGGTTTGGAAGGTATACAATGTTTCTTTTTTCAACATATCAAAAGTTGTTTTTTTTTCTCCATATCATCGAATGTGTAGGTGCATAATGTAAATATACATATATACAGTTACTGAGTATAATAGTATGGGAATTATTGTTAGATGACAAGTACTGTTGTTTATGAATCACTAACATGCGACAGGCTTAGTCCTGAAGTCTCCGGACTATTTGTTTTGCAGGAAATGTTTACATTGAGAATCAGTCAGCCAACATAAAACAGAGATATAATTCAGCTGCTTCAGCCGCTTTCCAACAAGATCAGGTGGCTTGGCTAGAAAACCTGGCCGGTCAATTAAAACGGACAATGGTCATAATATTAAATCTTTCCATAGAGGGCACTACAAACATGTATGAAACCAAATTAATCTACAGCAACCTATAGACAATATACAATCATTTGAAATCTGTCAAGCTCTCCAATCCATTATGTTGCTTACCTTTTTTGGACAATAAGGTTGATATTTCTTAGAGCCACATACTGGACTTCAGGCTCCCCGGAAAGTAGGGTTACCAAAGGAGGTGCTAACTTCTTCAGAAGCATGGTGTAATAATCGGAGTCTTTAGGTAACAGTTCTAGGAACTTCATCAAGACTTTGACAGCAGACAGAACTACTGCAGAATTCGCATGAGACAGGCGTGGAGTGACACGTTCACAGATGCTGAAAAAAACAAGAACGGATTCAACACAGGGACACTTGAGAACAAAAGATATGTAAATGCCCTTTTACATTGGCCAGCGATGGGGCAAACGAGCGTTAATATAAACACTCGTTCCCGATCATTGCTCCCTGTGAAAACAGGGAGATGTGCTGCCGACATGAAGGAAATGCACGGGGATGAACGATAGTAACGATCGCTCGTCCCCATATACTACCGATTACAGCATCTCGTGAAAGGTGCAGATGGAAAAGTTGGTCGACAAGCGATCTCATCGATCGACGCTTGTTTACACGGCCCATTACAAGTTATGTAAACGAAACCATAACTAAGAGAAATTAATCCAATTTGCTACTTACCTTTGTGCCTCCCTCTCATCCTTGGGATTGTAGTTAGAGAGACAGTCCAAAATGAAGATTTGGCCCCATTCTGTGCATTCGTTCAGCGCAGTCAGCAGTTTGCTGATGTTTTGTGGATTCAGGTCAAGCAGGTTACTATTGGGATGGGACTCGCTGATTTCAGACAGTGCAGCTACGGCATTGGCTACCACCTGGACAGTAAAACGAGGATAAGTATTTAGCATGGAAAGAATGTATAAAGTTATAACATTATGAAATATAAGCCGTAGCACATATGAAAAACATTATTTGAACTTACGCCAGGAATTTCCATGACAACACACGGCTCCATTAGGACTGAATTTGTGCCGCTGGAGATCGTCCAGATAAAAAAAATGTTTTTCATTTACACATTTCTCTCAATCACTATAAATGATAGTGTCAGCCCAAAGTAACAGATTTTCAGACGAAAAATCATAGATGGGCAACAAAGTCAAACATAGTAGCATTTACTATTGCGGACATCTATTCTTTTATAATGACTCATATGATGTATTAGCTGTTTTACTGCGATTGCAGCAATCATATAGTGTTTATCTCGTAGAATAAAGTGTGAGCGTCTGTTTAGTGAGAGCCGAAAGAGTAGAGCGTTTCATTAAGAAAATAAAGGAGAAGCCCATTATAAAGCCATCAGTTATACTTCATCGGATGACTTCTACACTCAAGTGTCTCTCATTGACAAATCAGTAGTCAAAGCCTAGACACAGCTATCTCCGAAAACAGAAGATTTGGAAGAGTGTCTGAGAAGGATAGCAATGTTTATATCTCCAGACTTCACAGGGTGACACATGAAAAGACATATTAACCAAGCAGAGCGACTGCAGATTCTGAACACTACATGCTCATAAACTCAGATTACATGCATTTGTTATATCTTGGGGCTTTAAAAATATTTCCCTGAAATAGCATCCGATCACTTGTACTCTCATACTGCCTACTGTTCCAATAGTGATCTGAAGTGAGGGACATTTAAAAGGAAATATGTCACTTGGACAGCTCCCTTTATATTAGGGAAATTTATACATCCTCTAAGAATGTTAAAGAGGATCTGTTACCTCTCCTGACATGTCTGTTTCAGTAAATACTTGTATTATCCATAATATAACAATTCTGGATTATCTTTTCTTAGGACTCTGCGTTGTACCGTTCATCTGTTATTCCTCCTAGAAATATAATTTGACAACCGAGTGTTAACATTCCCCTTATCAAAGGGGCGTGTCCTACAGTTTCACTGTCAGCACTGATTAGACATTGTTAATCTATGTAGGGACACCCCCCCAAATGGGAACACCCAGTTATCAATTTATTCATAAATTTCCAGTAGGAATAACAGTGGACCAGCGCAATCCAGAGTTCTAAGAGATGCCCCAGAATTGTTATTTTGTGAGGAATAAATGTATTTACTAAAAAATAGACAAGTCAGGAGAGGGGACGGGCCCTCATTAAACTATTGTCTCCTAAAATGCATTTACAATACTACAATGTCAGTGGGAGTCACTGTGTACATTCAGATATATATTTGCCCCTTGATTAGAATTTCATATCTTTGTCAGTAGATCTTGTTGACGCCTATCTCAACAGGGGACATTGACTTTCACTAACGTTATTCAGCAATTTCTTGTTAAAGAAAGCCCTGACTGGTGGTGCGCTAGATGCTACCCCTAGTGAGCTGCCATATGCAGCTCTCCTACCCAACCAGCACTTTCCTTCTACGAGACAGCGTGTGCCATTTTAAACTCTTTCTTTTAAACGGAAACCAAAATAAAGTACATAAACGTCAACATTTTGCATAAGATACACAGATCACATGAAATATATACAACATACAATTAGGGTATGTTCACACGTAGAGTCAAAAACGTCTCAAAATACGGAGCTGTTTTCAAGGGAAAACGGCCCGATTTTCATACGTTTTTTAAGCAACTCGCGTTTTTCGCAGCATTTTAGCAGCGTTTTTTACGGCCGTTTTTGGAGCGGTTTTCATAGGAGTCTATGAGAAAACGGCTCCAAAAACGTCCCAAGAAGTGTCCTGCACTTCTTTTGACGAGGCTGTAATTTTACGAGCCGTCTTTTGACAGCGACGTGTAAAAGGACAGGTCGTCGGCACAGTACATCGTAAAGCCCATTGAAAGTAATGGGCAGATGTTTGCCGACGTATTGGTGCCGTTTTTTCAGACGTAATTCGAGGCATGAAATGCCTCCATTACGTCTGAAAATAGGTCATTTCTAGGGACTTATTCGCAGAACGTCTGCAAAAAAGTCTGCCGTTTTGGACTGTCCGCGTGTCATCTGTTTTTCTCGTTCGTTTTTCTCCTCTGCAAGCACTGATTTTATTTCCTTTTTTTCCTCTTCATTTCTTTAGGGATTGATGCGTGAAAAACAGACAGCACGGGGATAGACTTCAATAGGCAAGTCTGATCCGCAAAAATGGACCAGAATAGGACATGGGGCGAGTTTCACGCAGCGCACACATGCTCCGTGAAAAAACACAGACGCGTGAATAGCCCCACTGAATTTCATTGGTAATTGTGCTGTCCAATATCTAAACGGACAGCACACGGACGTGAAATACGTTTGGGTGAATAAGATATTAAAGAGGCTCTGTCACCACATTATAAGTATATTGTACATGATGTGATCGGTGCTGTAATGTAGATTACAGCAGTGTGTTTTATTTCGAAAAATGATCATTTTTGACGGAGTTATGACCTATATTAGCTTTATGCTAATGTGTTTCTCAATGGACAACTGGGCGTGTTTTGCTTTTTGGCCAAGTGGGCGTTGTGGAGAGAAGTGTATGACGCTGACCAATCAGTGCTCAATCAGCGTCATACACTTCTCCCCATTCATTTACACTGCACATAGCTAGATCGCCATGTGCAGCCACATAAACACACTATAACGCAGTGTCCTGACTATGAATATACATTACCTCCAGCCAGGACGTGATGTGTATTCAAAATCCTGTCACTTCTGTAGCGTCTCTGTGATAGTTACAGCAAGGCAAGCGTAATCTCGTATCAAATGACAGGTTACATCGTAATCTTGCGAGATTACGCCTGATGTGATGTAGTGTCGGGATTGTATTAGAGAAGTGTCTGGAGAATGAATAGACATCACATCCTGGCTGGACGTATTGTATATTCATTGTCAGGACACTGTAGTAACGTTATAGTGTGTTTATGTGGCTGCACATAGCGATATATTTATATCGCTATGTGCTGTGTAAATGAATGGAGAGAAGTGTATGACGCTGATTGGTCACTGATTGGTCAGCGTCATACACTCCTCTGTACAACACCCACTTGGCCAAAAAGTAAAACACGCCCAGTTGTCCATTGAGAAACTTATTAGCATAAAGCGAATATAGATCATAACTCTGTTAAAAATTATCCTTTTTCTTAATAAAAAACACTGCTGTAATCCACATTACAGCGCCAATTACATCATGTGCAATATAGGCCACTTATAATGTGGTGACAGAGCCTCTTTAATAAAATTAAAATTTAAATTTTATTTCTATATTGCACACCATTTTAATATGTTCACATACTTAATCTTTGAATTTTGCTTCTGCTCTCCACATAACCTCTGTCGTCACGTTTTGAGACTTCTTCACTGACGTGCCGTATACCCATCACATGGTCTCCGAGCAGAGAGACATAGAAGGGTATACGACATGTCACTGATGACGTCTCGTTTCCGGGGCGGCGCCTTTATCTTTGTGCCCGCGCATCAAATGCAAGTCACTGTTAGCGTTATATACAGAGTTGTTGGGGGTTATATACAGGGCTGATGGGGGTTATACACAGGACTGATGGGGGGGCAAGCAAGGAAGACACACATGAAATGTTGGGAAGAGCAACATGCACACTCATTACAGCCTGCAATGTATTCATGGAAATTTAGTATTAGCAGCAAGAAACATCAACAAACCTGGAATAGATGTAAACAAATGGCGCGAAAATTAAAAAAAAAAAAAAAAAAAAAAAGGGGGTAAGTTCAACTATTTATTCTTATACATTAATGTTGTGTATACAAGAGGAAATATATAAAATGATTTTTTTATATGCTGCTAACTCGGAAACCCCTTTAAGCAGATAAATGAGATCAGGCACATAAAAGCAAAAGCAGAAAAATGGGAGAGAAATGTATCCAGGCGTTAGTTACAGTACACTAGAAAGGTTGTGAACACGAAGGTTGTGTTGGTAGGGAATTGTCTTGCCAAAGTAACAAGGCATCGGGGGGAGGGGGGTGTGGGTGCGTAACGAGTCAAAGGAAAACACCACCATGTACCCCAAATTTAGTCGGACAGTGGTGTTAATAAATAATTGCTTCACATGTAGTTTTTACATGC
Source organism: Rhinoderma darwinii (assembly GCF_050947455.1). Classification (NCBI taxonomy): domain Eukaryota; kingdom Metazoa; phylum Chordata; class Amphibia; order Anura; family Rhinodermatidae; genus Rhinoderma; species Rhinoderma darwinii. The sequence continues at coordinate 246,636,442 of NC_134688.1, read as the reverse complement.
TGAGAGAGGGAACTACTGGACTGTATCACCTCAAAGCTCTACATTCACCAGCTAGAAAAAGAGATTCCCTCAGAAATATAAGCATATAACGTGACTAATCCTCTTCCTGCAGGAGCCCCAACAAACCGACCTCTGGGAGACGAGGAACCGGAAAGCAGAGGAAAGTCTACCACTGTTGACCAGAATTGGGAAACAACTCCACATTGTGGGCATGCGGTCAATGAAGCCCGTCCCATCGTACAGGAGTAAAATAGGTTTGACGTATAATCATTTTGTTATTACCAGATGGTGATACTTTTACGTGTGATTCCAATAACGCAGGTCTTAAACCATCAGTGAGTGTTGGAAATTGTGATTTCATCTGTCTACAACCTCCACATGAGCTCATGTAATCCTATACCAGATGAGTATTTACAGCTGAAACCATGTCTCGGAAGCAGAAGAAAATGTCTTAGGGAGGTTGAATTTGAATTGTATGTCTAAAGGAGTAGAAAACATTTTGAGAACAAAGATCTCTTAAGGTGCAATCAATGGCGATCTGTCCAAAAGGCACATGTCCAGATCTATCCCAGTTTATATATAATCTGGCGTAGGCCCTAAATTCTATAGCAGCGGGAAGGGTTGTAGGTAGACTAGCAAGAAAAATCCATACGGTCTTCCCATTCTCTTAGGGATACGCCCTGATTTAGGGGGTCCTGCCGTAATATTAAACAAATATTCACAGACAACCCATCAAGAAAGTCTACTCTTGAATCAAAGGCCTCGACGATGTCTTGTAAAACCAAGGCCCAAATCCAATACCGTCCAACCGTTAGCATAGTTTATATTGTTTGGGGTGGACTTGCCAAGTATGAAGTCTATCTAAAAGGTGGACTAAAAATAGGATGACGGAGCTCGATCTAGAGGCTAAAATTCTGGTTAGGAGCTTAAAGTCAACATTTAATAAAGCTATAGGCCCAAAGTACTCACAGTCTAACAGGTCTACGTCAGAAGTATTGCTGCTTTGTAAAAATAAAAGCCTCAGTGTGTGCAAATTTACATGGGCTTGGCTGTACCTTTTTATAGCACCATTCATACATACGTCACATACTCCCATACGGATATAGACGATATGGTTCTTGGTGAACTTGAAAGAGATAAAGCTCCCCGAGTCTGAACGTACACTATGCTTATTACGTGCGGATTTGCTGCGCATATTTTTCCGTGGCAAATCCAAAGCGTAATACAGCACCAGCAAAGTAAATGAGAATTGAAGTCATCTTATCTAAACGATAAATTGACCTGCGGTGACTGTTTTAAAATCCGCAGCATGTTAATTGTAAAAAAAACACACCAAAATCTGCATTGAATAAAAACGCACCTATTTCCGCTTAAAAACCGCACTCAAAAACGCACTATCAGGTACGGATTATACCTGCGGTTTTGATGCAGATTATCTGCACTAAATTACGCAGTGTGTGCATGTAGCCTAATTTAGCAGTGACCTCCATCCTATTGTGTGGCACTACACACCACTGCTAAAACGGACGTGTGCCCTGACAAACAGTGGGCATTGAGCAAGCAGAAAAAGCAAAGCTAGAGCAGATAGTTCAGGAGGAATAAGAGCAGGGACATCAGGCTGCTTTGTTACTGTCACAGGGTAATTGGGAATTAAATGAGTGTGTAACGCAGCTAATGAGGTGTAATATGACTCTGATTAATAGGAATCTTCCACTTACCAACCTATTAAAACATTATCAAAGAGTGTGCGCACATGCAAGCCAGAAAGAAAAGGAAAAAAAACAGTGAACGCAGACATATTTAAGAAAATAATGCTAGGCTCTAAGACAGGCATATGTGGTGATGCAGGGGTTAACGTCAGAGCGGCCTGGTATGACCATGCGGTCTCACAGCACCACTGCAAAACATTGAGTCTTTTGCTTGGAAGAGTTGTCCGTTTGCATCAAATCACTGTTGTCATCATATGGCGCAGGTCCTGTCCTGGAGACTTGTGGAGAGATCTCCTAGTATAGGTATACTATACTAAATGGATGTCAGGCTCCTTAAATCACTCACAGTGTACGCCAACGCCATGCACTGACGGGCACCTCTCACCACCTTTGCCCTTATGAAATACACAGAGGGAAATTGTAAACAATGGTAGAAGTTACCAGTTATTAATGGTATAAATTGCAGGGGACACCGAAACCCACAAATCTCTCCTGCCGTGAGCCCAGAGTAGACAATCACTAACAAACGTGCTTTTGCGGCCACAATTCCCCCGAAAATCCACGGGAGAATTGCGGCCCCATTCATTCCTATGGGGCCATGCATACAACCGTGGTTTTCACGGTCCGTGCATGGCCCAAGAGCCCGCACCGCAGAAAGAACGGACATGTCTTATTACGGCTGTGTTCTGCGGTCCAGGCTCATTGAAAATAATGGCCGCAGCCATGTGCACGGCCCGCGATTTGTGGACAGCTCGCAGGTGACACACCGTGGCCGGCTGACCCGAAAATCACGGCCCTACACATGGCTACGGTCGTGTGCATGAGGCCTTAGGTGGGGTTGATTATATAATGTAACTCGCAAAAGAATGCTTCGGCCTAGTATCAAGAGAAAATTTGGACTCCACTATAGAGAATTCTTTAGACGAAGAGGTAACCTTAAGCATAGTCCTGTGCACTCCCCTGTATTCATTTTATTTTGTAGTGGGGTAAAATAAAGTGGTGATAGGTTCTCTTTAAGATCCGATGCATGCAGAGGTGTTGCTATGGGTGATGCAGTGTTAGCCCTCCACCAACTAGCAGTAGAACAGTTTTTAAATGGCAGAATTTGCATTTGTGGCCCAAGGCTACAGAGAAACAAGGATCAATCAAAAAATAAGACAAGAGAAATTAGAATTTTGTGTCAAGTTAAATTCATTAGTAAAAAAAAAACAACTGGAAGAAATGGTTTGCGTTCTACACTTGTAATTCTAAACTGTATGCTGCCCTCCTGTGGTCTATAGATGTGGTGCAGTCATTTATTAATTTAGCCTGTTGAATAGTCATTTCCAAATATACTGTTATATGAAACGTAGGGGTCAGGGTTTTCCAGCTATCCCAAATTTGAAAAGATACCGTTCTAATCCAGTACTGCTGGAATTCAAGAAAAGAAGAATCCAATGAACAGGTAATTGGAAATAAGCGAGCGAGGGTAGGTATTTATCTAGGTATTGGGCTTTTGGCGCCAGAATTGAACAGATGGCGAAGTCTAGTCAAGCCTATTATCCCAGGGTGGAGAGCTCGAAATAATGTCGGTAAAACCCTAGGTCAGCTGATCCCGCCACAGGTATGAAGAGGGATTGGAAGAAATTTACAGGAAAATGTTTGATGCGCCATCAAGATGGGACACATGGAAGTTATTATCAAGTAAAACGCTAAATGAATTTGGGAGGGAAAAGGGAAATGGCTCTGCTAACCATGTATGAAGATATCTGCTTTACCCTGCTAAGGCCCTTTTCACATCACATTTATTTGTGTACATCTGGAAAGCTCCCAGCATACACGCTACACGTGTACATAGGGCTTCATGTCCTTTTGGCCTCAGTCGGGCTGGTATACGCCAGCATACTTTCAATTTCCTGAGGTATGGAATAGCAGAGTAGACTGCTATTCCATCCTGCAAAATCGGATACTGCGCGGTATAAAATATATAAATTTTTTAAATGGGAGCCTATGGGTGACTATGCCAATGTATAGCACACGCTTTTTAATAGCTTTTCATAACGTATCCATTGCACGGATACCACATAAATGTCTATGGGTGACGGTTGCCTGTGACTGATGCCCAATAGTAGTATCCGTTTAACAGATACGTGATGAATTCTCATGTCCCCAGTTCATGATGTATCCATTTAACGTATAAAATGATAGTCTATGGTGAAGGATGCCACTGTTCGAGCATCCGTCACAGCCTACGTTTGATATATACGCCGGGAAGAGCTCCCCATATACATATATGTCAAATGTAGTGTAATAAATGTGATGTGAAGGGGGCTTAAGGCTGTTTTCACACTGAACTGCATCCGTTTAACGCATCCATCACCCAAAGGCTATAATGGCATCTATACGTCAAACGTACAGGGAAAAAGTAAGTTTGAATGTAGCCTAGGGCTGGGAAATTAATGGAAAAATAATCGAACTTCAGCGCAATCAATCAACGTCATCTTGTGAATTTCGCTTTTAACAATTATTTTTTCCAGGTTTAAACTGTATCTGCATCTTCAGAACGCAAATACAGTTGAATCCGTAAGGTCCCTGCTCTACTAATCACTATGTATCGAAGGACGCGAGGCAGTGACGTCATCGTGCCGGTCTGCGCCGAGCTGGACAGACCAGAGGAGCAGAGGGAGCTCCTCCACTCGTCAATGGAACGGGGTTAGGGGAGTATGTATATTATTTTATCAGGCACTATTGGGGACATTATACAGCATGGGGGGCAGCTATGGGAGCAGTTATGGGGGGTATTATACTGCATAGAAGTCAGTCATGGGGGAATTATACTGTCTAGAGGCAGCTATGGGGGCATCCTACTGTGTGGAGGGCAGTTATGGGGGCATTATATGGTGTGGAGGACAGTTATGGGGGCATTATACGGTGTGGAGGGCAGTTATGGGAGCATTATACTGTGCGGAGGGCAGTTATGGGGAACATTATACGGTGTGGAGAGCAGTTATGGGGGCATTATACTGTGTGGAGGGCAGTTATGGGGGCATTATACTGTGTGGAGGGCAGTTATGGGGGCATTATACTGTGTGGAGGACCGTTATGGGGGCATTATACTGTGTGGAGGACCGTTATGGGGGCATTATACTGTGCGGAGGGCAGTTATGGGGAACATTATACGGTGTGGAGAGAAGTTATGGGGGCATTATACTGTGTGGAGAGCAGTTATGGGGGCATTATACTGTGTGGAGGGCAGTTATGGGGGCATTATACGGTGTGGAGAGCAGTTATGGGGGCATTATACTGTGTGGAGAGCAGTTATGGGGGCATTATACTGTGTGGAGAGCAGTTATGGGGGCATTATACGGTGTGGAGAGCAGTTATGGGGGCATTATACTGTGTGGAGAGCAGTTATGGGGGCATTATACTGTGTGGAGGGCAGTTATGGGGGCATTATACGGTGTGGAGAGCAGTTATGGGGGCATTATACGGTGTGGAGAGCAGTTATGGGGGCATTATACTGTGTGGAGAGCAGTTATGGGGGCATTATACTGTGTGGAGGGCAGTTATGGGGGCATTATACGGTGTGGAGAGCAGTTATGGGGGCATTATACTGTGTGGAGAGCAGTTATGGGGGCATTATACTGTGTGGAGGGCAGTTATGGCAGACACTGTGGGGCAGGCAGTTATGGGGGCATTATACTGTGGGGGCAGTTATGGGGGACATTATACTGCATGGAGGGCAGTTATGGGGGACATTATACTGCGTGGAGGGCAGTTATGGGGGACATTATACTGTGTGGATGGCAGTTATGGGGGACATTATACTGTGTGGAGGACAGTTATGGGGGACATTATACTGTGTGGAGGGCAGTTATGGGGGTCATTATACTGTGTGGAGGGCAGTTATGGGGGACAATATACCGTGTGGTGGGCAGTTATGGGGCATTATACTGTTGGGGCAGTTATGGGGGACATTATGCCGTATGGCAGGCAGTTGTGGGGGCATTATACTGTGGGGCAGCTATGGGGGGGGCATTATATTGTGTGGGGGCAGCTATGGGGGGCATAATAATTTGTGGAAGCAGCAATAGGGGCATTATACCGTGTGGGGAGAATTATGGGGGCACTATACAGTGTGGGGGTAGTGTCAAGGGGTATATTATATACAATACTATACAGCAGGCTCAGGGGATATTAATTTAATAGCGTAGCATGCAAAAAGGGGTGTGGCCTACATAATCGTTATCGAGGTTACATGTTCAATTAATCGTGATTTTGTTTTAGGTCATAATTGCCCAACCCTATTGTAGCCTAAATTAGAGACAAATCTGGCAATGTCATCTGAGTTGCATTTTTGGAGTGCCATAGAGTCATTTTTTTAACCCTTTTGCTGCCAAGTACCCGTCTCATACGTCCGGACAGTGAGGCACTTCAGTAGCCAAGGACGTATTTTTTAGGTCCTTAACTCTAAAGTCTCTAGCTCAGGCTAGATCACAGCCTCAGTTACAGCAGTTCTCACTTCAGTCTGTGGAGAAGGGACAATTAGAGGGACGTTCTGATAGCATGCAGAAAGAGAAGCAGAATCTGATCTTTCCGTCACTTTATAGCTTCTGGTGACCCCTGGGGAAGGTGTAACATTAACTTTTGTTCATGCTATCACCCCCACCTTAACAATCTTATGGTCTTGGCTTTGGACCTCAATTTATAACCTGGAACAGTCTCCTAGGGCTAATGTAGTGGTAAATGGCATTCCTTCCGACTCCTTCCCCCTCGCCAGGGGAACAAGACAGGGTTGCCCGCTATCGCCAGCCTTATTTGCGATAGCTATAGAGGCTATAGCGATTCGTTTATGGTCTACCCCTATGATAACTGGTGTGCAGTGAAGGGGGGTTACTAGTGTGGTGGGTCTATATGCAGATGACATGGTCGTTTTCCTAAGTAATCCTACTGAGTCCTTTGGCATTGCTGTTAATTTACTTGACACTTTCTACAGATTCTCAGGGTTAAGGGTAAATTGGCAAAAGTCAGCTATAATGTATACAGCCTCTACTCCACCATTGGATCCGATAGGGTCACGATGTGGTTTGGAAGTGGTTTGCAGGTTTACATATTTGGGAATGGAGATGGTTCTCGACCACAATGGGGTGATGGCTGCAACTATAGGTCCGTTACTAACTCACATAAATCTGCAATTTAAGTTGAGGTCTAAATTACCATTGTCGATTGCTGGTCGGATCAACTTGATTAAGATGGTCATCCAACCTAAATGCTTGTATATACTACAACACATGCCAGTTCCTGTCCCTCAGTCATATTTTCGTTCATTGCACTCCTTGTTCATTACATTCATCTGAGGCTCCTCTCGTGCTAAACTTAAACTCACTACCCTACAGTGCCCCAAAGCGGATGGGGGGAATGGCACTGTCTGACTTGCACATTTATTACTTAGCTGGCCAGTTGCGAGGCATTAGGGATTGGTTCTTAGATGAACCTCTGTTGGACTCAACTAGGTATCTGGCCTCTCTGGTGGCGGGTAACACTCTTATCAGTTACTTAGAGTACCCTCATTTTACACGACCTGCAGAGTTGCTTCCTTTACATAGAATGGCTTTAAAAGTATGGCGTGATGCAAAAAATGGATTGCATTATACTGAGGTTCTCCCGGAACTGCCTCTGTGGAACAATCCTACCCTACCTTCACTACTTCGTATAACAGACCCGTGTTTTTGGCAGGACTTAGGTGTAGGGAAAGTTAGAGACGTTTTTGCTGAGGGCTCCTTTGAGAAGCTCATGACTTCCCACACGTAAGGCGGTATAGATACTTTCAGCTTCGCCATGCTCTCCACTCCCAGTTTCCGCCAAACATTAGTGTTATATCTGACTATCCTCTTATTGGAATCTTGAAATCGCAGGGACCTAAGGGCCATATCAGCACTGTACACCCATCTACCCTCTTCCAAGCTCACTTCGGTGCCGTTGCCTGTATTTGATAGATGGTTGGTGCAAATTCCAGATCTTACATTGGAAGATAAAGATGCAGTGTTTAGCTCTCATATGTCGGTTTCTCCAGCGATAAATAATAAATTGATACAGTGGTATATTGTACACCAATCCTATTTGACCCCTATTAGACTGCATAAAAGGGGTAGAATACCCACAACGGAGTGTCAAAGGTGCCATTGTTTGGATGCAGATTTCTGGCATCTTATGTGGAACTGTCCATATATTTCTGACTTTTGGGCATAAATATTTAACTTCTTATCCTCCCTTTTACCGTCCCCATTTCCCCTAAGATGGCTTTATTTGGTATCTTAGATGAAGAAATTTGGCCACACTACATGCGAATTTTCTTGGCAGAAACCTTGTTTTTGGCTAGGAAGGCCATAGCTATTCGCTGGATGGCTGATAACACGCCCTCGGTTGCTCAATGGAGAGGTCTTGTCAATAAGGTAATAACATATGAACGATTAGTATATCAACATAGAGGGTGTCCGGATAAATTCTTCAAGGTATGGGGTCGCTTGTTAGATACTCCAGAGACTTTTGATGTAGAGGAACATTATTTGTGAAAAACACCAAAATTTGAGAAAATTTGCAAAAAATATAATTTTTTTTAAAATAAATTTAAGTGTATCTGCTTGTAAAACAGATAGTAATACCACACAAAATAGTTACTAATTAACATTTCCCACATGTCTACTTTATGTTTGCATCGTTTTTTGAACATACTTTTAATTTTTTAGGATGTTACAACGATTAGAACTTTAGCAGCAATTTCTCAAATTTTCAAGAATATGACAAAAGTTTTTTTTTTTTCAGGGACCAGTTCAGTTCTGAAGTGGCTTTGAGGGCCTTATATATTAGAAACCCCCATAAATCACCCCATTTTAAAAACTGCACCCTCAAAGTATTCAAAACAGCATTCACAAAGTCTCTTAACCCTTTAGGCGTTTCACAGGAATTAAATCAATGTAGAGGTGAAATTTTAGAATTGAATTTTTTTTTTGGCTGATATTCATTTGTAATACATTTTTTTCTGTAAAACAGAAGGTTTTACCAGAGAAACGCATCTCAATATTTATTGCCCAGATTCTGCAGTTTTTAGAAATATCCCACATGTGGCCCTAGTGCGCTACTGGACTGAAACACAGGTCTCAGGTCAAAGGAGCACCTAGTGGATTTTGGGGCCTCCTTTTTTTTAAATTATATTTTAGGCACCATGTCAGGTTTGAAGAGATCTTATGGTGCCAAAGCAGTGGAAACCCCCCAAAAGTGACCCCATTTTGGAAACTACACCCCTCAAGGAATTTTTCTAGTGGTATAGTTAGCATTTTGACCCCACAGTTTTTTTGCAGAATTTAGTGGAAATAGACTGTGAAGATGTAAATCGACTTTTTTTCTGAAAAAACATAGAATTTTAAAAGGAATGACAGAGAAAAAGCACCCTAACATTTGTAAAGCAATTTCTCCCGATTACGGCAATACCCCATATGTGGTAATAAACTGCTGTTTAGACCCACAGCAGGGCTCAGAAACGTAGGAGCAACATTTGGATTTTTGGGAGGAGATTTTGCTGGAATGGTTGTCGGTGGCATGTCGTGTTTGCAACGCCCTTGAGGGATGAAAACAGTGGAAACCCCCCAAAGGTTACCCCATTTTGGAAACTACACCCCTCAAGGAATTTTTCTAGTGGTATAGTTAGCATTTTGACCCCACAGGTTTTTTGCAGAATTTAGTGGAAATAAACTGTGAAGATGTAAATGACGGAGAAAAAGCACCCCAACATTTGCAAAGCAATTTCTCCTGATTACGGCAATGCCCCATATGTGATAATAAACTGTTGTTTGGACCCACGGCAGGGCTCAGAAGAGAAGGAGCGCAATTTGTAGCACAGATTTTGCTGGAATGGTTTTCAGGTGCCATGTTGCGTTTGCACAGCTCCTGAGGTACCAGTACAGTGAAGTGACCCCATTTTGGAAACTGCACCCCTCAAAGAATTTATGTAGGGGTGTGATCACTTTTATGACCCCAATAGTTTTTCTGGCTTAAAAAATATAATGTTACCATTTTTACAAATGCGCCATTTATATAGGCAGATTTTTCAGACACAGCATATAAGTGAAGTAAAGCGCCACAATATTTATTGGGGTATTTCTTCTTACGTTAGAAATACCCCCAAAGTGGTCTAAATATGTTGTCTGGACACATAGCAGTCCCTGGAAGTGAAGAAGCACCACAAGGATTTTGAGGCCTTATTTTTACTTGTATGATTTTTAGCCACAAGCATAGGCCTAAAAAATTGTGCAGATCATACACATTTGTTATAGTATTAGGTATTCATCTAGGGGTATAATAAGAGTTTTTCGTTTTAAAACAAGTTTTTTTTTTGTGTGTCCAATTTTAAAAATGGGTAAAAGACCAGAATGATAAAGGGAGGTATGGGGGTTTCAAAATTATAAAAAAAATTAATCCAGGGAGGTGTGGAAGATGCGGAAGCAGTCCATCATGCAGAGTCCGGGTTTAGATGGACAGCTGTCGCACTGATATATGGTATCCATACGGATACCCCTTTTTGCACAGACACGGCACCTTTTTTGGTGTTGCAGGCACTTCACTTGGAAAGTGCTGCCAAGGAACGATACGGCAAGAACTACTTGAAGCAGCAGATGTTTCCCCCACCTCGTCTCCAAGCAATAGACATTTTATAATTTTTTTCTTGGTACTCCAAGTAGGTACCCGGGTGGCCAGCTTTACGGAAAATTAAAAATTAATTGTATAGTGCCATCTGTACAAGGTACACTGACAATTTTTTGTACCAAATTTTGCTTTTCCGCATGGCACTGTACGGTTACTGAATGAACATAGGCTTCATCGTGGATGATGTGAATCCACGTGTGGGGACAGGGGTGCAGCTGGCATCATGGATAGATGTCAGCATGCATACATATTTTTTTATCCCGGTATTTCAAACACAGGACCCCATCCTGCAGCAATGCCCTAATTTCTCCAATTTGCAGGGATTGGCCGATGAGGGTCTTGGGTAGGTGCCGCTGGTTTGTTTTTTTTTGGACCGTGCCACATGCCACAGTTTTTTTGTCTTTTAGACATTTGAACAGGGGTACACTTGTGTACCAGTAGTCCAAATACAAGTTGTACCCCTGATCTAACAGCGGGTGTAGGAGGTCCCACACGATCTTCCCTGTTGTGGACAGTACGGGGGGACAATTTGGGGGCTGTATTGTCCTGTCCTTCCCCTCATAGATCCGGAAAGCATGTGTGTATCCGGTCTCAGACTCACACAGTTTGTAGACCTTGATCCCGTACCTGGCACGCTTATTGGGCAAATATTGGCGAAACTTCAGCCTACCCTTGGAGTGCACAAGGGATTCATCAACTGAAATCTCTTTGTCGGGGGTGTAGATTTAGGGAAACTTTTGGGAAAAAAAGTTTATGAGGGGCCTAATTTTAAAAAGTCTGTCAGAATTGGTGTCATCCTGGGGAGGGGGGGGGGGCATAGGGAGTTGTCACTAAAGTGCAGACATTTTTGGATTGCCTCAAAGTGGGGTCTGGTCATTGTATTGCGGTACAGTGGACAATGATAAAGAATTTCCGTGGACCAGTAGGATCTCACTTTGGCCTTTTTACGGAGACCCATGTTGAGGACTAACCCCCAATATTGTTGCATTTCTGCACAATTAGTTGGTTGCCAACGATTGGGCTGGGCATAAAACGAGTTTGGGTGTTCGGCTATAAATTGGTGGGTGTAGAGGTTGGTTTGGTCCACCATGAGCTCTATCAAATTGTCGGTAAAGAACAATTTGAAATATCCAATTACAGGCAGTCTTTCCGTCTGCAAATGAATTCCAGCCGCAGCAGTAAATTCTGGGATTTGGGGGGTGTAATTAGTTGGGGGTGACCAATCACTGCTGGCAGTACCAGGGTCAGGCAGAACGGCAGTTTCAGTGTCAGGCAGAATCTGGGCACTAACCCTCCTGCGACTACGAGGAGGTTCCTCGCTGTCACTAGAGGAGGTGGAGGATAGAAAGAACTCTGGTTCCTCACCGCTCACGGAGTCCGTATCGGATGCGATCATGGCATACGCCTCTTCAGCGGAGTAACGCTCCGCAGCCATTTTATTAATTTGTGTGTAAATACATATGTAGTTTATACACACGCAGCTATAATAAACCGTTGTATAACAAAGTTTATTTTTTTCGTTTTTTCACACTAAGACACTAACACTACGTTTTGTTTTTTTAAATTTAACAGAAAATACTAAACACGAACAAACTATTTTTTTTGTTTATAATACTTAGTACCACTTACTAACTGACACGATCGCTGACTGACAAGTGACGAGACTGACAGTGACGGATTGACACTGACAACTGACGCTACGGATTGATGCTAACAAATTAGATGAAAAAAAATAAAAATGAAAATCTCCCTTATACACTGGGAGGTGTGCGGGGTCACACACTAGGAAGAGGGGAGAGGGAAATTAGGGGTTGATTCTGATTTTAACTTTGTGTGGGGCACACAACACGACACAGGCTCTGATCTCTCCAACTTCTCTTTACCAACTAAGAGATCAGAGCCTGTGTCCGGTATTTTTCACCCGCCCTGGGTGAAGACCGCACTGTGATTGGTGGGTCTGAACAGACTCCCCAATCACAGCACTCGCCGGCAATGAACCACTGCTACTGGTCCATTGCCGGTCACATGGGGCATGGGGCAAGGGGGGGGGGGGCCATAGTAACTGTTTCCGGACTAATTTCAAGTCCAGAAACAGGTTTCAACACTTTATTTGCAGAAGCGATGTAATCGGTGGATCTGTACAGATCCGCCGATTACATTGATCACTGGCATTAGACCGCTTTTACGGGTCCAATGCCGGTGACTGGGGAATGTTAGCTGTCGGGGGAGGGGGTTTTACCCACCCCCGGCAGAGAATGAACTATGATAGGTGGGTCTGTTCAGACCCAGCTATCAAGGCAATCGCTGGCAATGGCCACTGCTATTGGTCCATTGCCGGTCACATGGGTCAACGGGCAGGCAGGGGGGGTGTCTATAGTAACCATTTCGGGACTAATTACAAGTCCCGGAACATTTTTTTACACTTTGTCTGCAGAAATTATGTAATCGGTGGATCTGTACAGATCCACCGGTTACATCGATCACCGGCATTGGACCGCTTTTACGGGTCCAATCCCCGTGACTGGGGAGTGACAGCTGTCCTCCCCATTCCCTGTGCACACTGCCGCCGACAGTGTGCACCGGGAACCGCGCAGTAACTGTACGTCCTTGTGCGCTAAGACACTGGCCGCTCGGACGTACAGTTGCGTCGTGGTGCGCCTAGGGGTTAAGAGATATTATTGACGAACTGTATAACAGTTTTGAATATTGCTGATTACCCCTTCCCTTCTTTTTTTTCCTTTCTGTATCCCATGTGATGTAATATACTTTATTTTCTTGGTGCACTTGTTTGCCCTTCATCCTGTCTGCAACATTTTAAATAAAACTAATTTAAAAGAAAACCAATCTTACGGTCACATATAGGGGTCTTCTTTTCTATAAAAAAATAAATAAATAAATGAGAGAGAGAGAAGAGGAGCTGTAGCCCATCTAATCACCCCTCTGCGTCTTATTAGGCCATTTATTGGCCGTTTCTTGTTTCCACTACCCACACATTTACCAGCAAACAGATCTCGTCATCAAATAAGTCACATTGAACACTTGCATCATACACATATATCAATAAAATCTATGTGATTTACTATGTCCCTATCCTGTTCATGCTAGATGTTTTGCGTAAAACTTACTGTCCGCTTTTCAAGTGATACCTGCTACCCGGTACAGTCATAGCAATAACTATTATTACTAGAGAGGAATGTCGAATACATTTTTGATCGAAGGAAAACATTTCCATCAGTCAGAAAAGACATTCTCATCCGCTAACGGTCGCCATAAACGATAGTATCCAATTCGCTCCACAGAAAAAAAAAAAGCAGTATGAGTTAAGGCATTAGATTAGGGATTTGCGATTATGGATTAGGCTATGTTCACACGTTGCGGTAAATTTGCGTTTGTTGGCAAACATTTTCGAAGAATCGCAGCAAAATGGAGCCGTTTTACGACACAGTCTCAGAGTATGTGCAGACGGTGCTTTTTGTCAAGCAGAAAAGATTTGCCTCAAAATTTCCTTCTGAAATTTTTCAAGGCAGATTTTCAAGTGCACGCTATTTTTTATTTTTTTTTAATTTAGTAAATAGATAAACCGCAAGGTGGTTTTTGGTCAAGGAGCATGTCAAAAACCTCTCCAAACAAACAGTGTTTTTTTTCTGCCTTCCATTGATTTCGATTAGTTTTAAAAAGTGGAAACCACTTAAAGAGGCTCTGTCACCAGATTTTGCAACCCCTATCTGCTATTGCAGCAGATCGGAGCTGCAATGTAGATTACAGTAACGTTTTTATTTTTAAAAAACGAGCATTTTTGGCCAAGTTATGACCATTTTTGTATTTATGTAAATGAGGCTTGCAAAAGTCCAAGTGGGCGTGTTTAAAGTAAAAGTCCAAGTGGGCGTGTATTATGTGCGTACATCGGGGCGTTTTTACTACTTTTACTAGCTGGGCGTTGTGTATAGAAGTATCATCCACTTCTCTTCAGAACGCCCAGCTTCTGGCAGTGCAGACACAGCGTGTTCTCGAGAGATCATGCTGTGACGTCCCTCACTTCCTGCCCCAGGTCCTGCATCGTGTCGGCCACATCGGCACCAGAGGCTACAGTTGATTCTGCAGCAGCATCAGCGTTTGCAGGTAAGTAGCTACATCGACTTACCTGCAAACGCTGATGCAGAATCAACTGTAGCCTCTGGTGCCGATGTGTCCTCGCTCGTCCGACACGATGCAGGACCTGGGGCAGGAAGTGAGGGACGTCACAGCGTGATCTCTCTAGAACACGCTGTGTCTGCACTGCCAGAAGCTGGGCGTTCTGAAGAGAAGTGGATGATACTTCTCGTCAGAACACCCAGCTAGTAAAAGTAGTAAAAACGCCCCGATGTACGCACATAATACACGCCCACTTGTACTTTTACTGTAAACACGCCCACTTGGACTTTTGCAAGCCTCATTTGCATAAATACAAAAATGGTCATAACTTGGCCAAAAATGCTAGTTTTTTAAAAATAAAAACGTTACTGTAATCTACATTGCAGCGCCGATCTGCTGCAATAGCAGATAGGGGTTGCAAAATCTGGTGACAGAGCCTCTTTAAAGCTAGGGCATAATGCTTTATTTTCCAGGAATTAACAGAAACCGCCCGGTAAAAAAACAACAACCCCCATTCAAAGGGAAGGAGTCATGAAATTATTATTATTTTTTTATAATATTGCTTTTAGTATGATATTAAAATAAATTTTATTTATTTGTGTTCTACTTTTCTTACTTTTACTTCTCTATGGGGGCTGCCATTTTTTTTTTTCCATCTCTGTATGTGTCGATTAACGACACATACAGAGATGGCATACGGCACATACAACCCCATAGAGAATGCGAACGGGAGCCGTTCCATTCACTGCAGCATACGCCGTCTGTGTGGGAACTGCGCTTGCACCGCTCCCACATAGACCAAAACGAAGCTAGTTAGCAGAGCGAAATCCGGCGCCATTTTCATGTGGACCGGAAGCCGCTGCTGGACAGTAAGATGATGACCTCCGGCCGTGGCATCCGGCCATATATTCAAGGAAGCGAAGGCGCAAGGCATAGGAGCGGAGGCGGCAGGAGCAGGTAAGTTATGTTCGTGATTTGTGTATTATGTTCGTGTGATACTGTCTGCTGAGCAATGTATCTAATCCTCCTACATTGTGCAGTCACTCAGAAAATGGCGGCCCATAGTGTAGGAGGTTTGAAGATTAAAACTCCTCCTTCTCCTGGCAGTAGCCACAATAAGGGAGGGGGGATTGTGTGAGGACACTAGAGAGAGTGTGTCTACCCCAAATTTGCAGCATAGAGCAATGAGGTTGCTTTACCACATTGACAATGCTGCAATTTTGGGAACTGCTCCCTCTAGTGGCCAGCACATGTAAATGTTATAAATGAAAACCTAATTTATAATACTTCCTGACTTGAAAAAAATTAAAAAAATTAAACCAATTAAAACTCAAATAATAATTGTTTAACTAAAAAAAACGAAAAAACAATTTTCTAGCGACATTCCCTTTAAGTCAAATACCTCCCATTTAAGTCAATGGAGAAAAATTCAGGGTTTTTTTTTGGTGCAGATTCAAAAAACGGCATGTGAACTGGACCTAAGGCCTCATGCCCACTTCAGTTATTTTCGTCAGGGTGCTATCCGTTTTTTTAACTGACAGCACCCTGACATTCATTTCAATGGGGCCATGCACACCAACGTTGTATTAACGGAACCGTGTTGCCACTCCCTCAAAAACAGGATAGGTCCTACTCCTGTCCGCTTTTGACGGAACAGTCTCGGCTTTTTCATTGATTTGGTCTGTGAAATAACGGACTGCACACGGAAGCCATCTGTGTGCGGTCCGTGTTTCACGGATCCGTCATTAACAAGCCGTATGACAGCCAACGGAAGTATGCATGAGGCCTTAGACTTTGTATAAGAGCTATGACCTCACACTTACAGTTTTTTATGCACTTTGTGAGGATGTTAATACAAGAGGAAGTTTGTAACTCTGCAGTTGTTGAGTCAGCAGAACGTTGGTGACTTTTATGCTCTATGCGCCTCAGCACTCGGTGATCCCGCTCTAACTTTACGTGCTCTGCGACCTCGTGGCTGAGTTGTTGTGGTTCCTAAATGCTTCCACTTTGCAATACTACCACTCACAGTTAACTGTGGAATATCTAGGAGGGAAAACATTTCACAAACTGACTTGTTACAACGGTGGCATTCTGTTAACAGTACCACGCTGAAATTCAGTGAGCTCTTTAGAACGAACTATTCTTTCACAAATGATTGTAAAGGCGACTGCATGGTGAGGTGCTGGATTTTATACACCTGTGGCAATGGGACTGAATGAAATACCTGAATTCAATGAATACTTTTGTCCATATAGTGTATGTATAAGTGATATGTCACTTATTAAAAACCTTTTTAGGATGCGCGGTTCATCTTTTTTTCAGCTTGGGCCACACTTTCAGCGTCAAATATACAATTTTATGCATTTTTGTGTGAATAATTAAACTTTAAACACAAAATTGCATGACGGTGCTTGTATGTATAAAGTGCTGAGTGGCATTTTGACAATGTGCCAGGTGCCTACTTTTAGAAAACATTAGGTCTTAATTAAAAATGTTCTACCGCGGGGCGTGGTTTGGACATGGCGGAGTCAGGCTGCTTTCTTTTGGAGCGCCGAGACCGCAGCTTAACTACAGAGACTTTTCATAACTTACCTTTCACACAAAGCATGCCAAAGGGAAAGAAACCAGACCCTAAAACCCCAGCCACCCCAGTTGCCTCGCTGGCATATTATTCCAGTCAATCTGCAGGAGATTCCCCTTCTCCTCGACCCATCATAGCACCCACGCCGAAGAACAGGCAACCTTCTTTGCGAGGGCCTCCCAGCCCCTGCGCTCTAAGCCAACCTGTACCGGCTATGTTCCTACCTTAAACCCGAGGTTCGATGTCTCACTCCATTGGCGTTGAGGACCCCTCGGCTGATGTCCCACTGCTGTCGGAACCTCGGAAAATGTTAGGGTATGTTCACACGTAATGAGCAAAAACAACTGAAAATACGGAGCTGTTTTCAGGCGAAAACAGCTCCTGATTTTCAATCGGTTTTTTTAACAACTCGCTGCATTTTTTATGCCCATTTTTGGAGCTGTTTTTTAATGGAGTCAATGAAAAACGCCTCCAAAAACGTCCCAAGAAGTGTCCTGCACTTCTTTTGACGAGCCGTCATTTTACGCACCGTATTTTGATACTTGTGAGTCTCGTGGGAACAGAACATCGTAAAACCTATTGCAGGCAATGGGCAGATGTTTGTAGGCGTATTAGGGACATTTTTTCAGGCGTAAATCGAGGCGTAAAAAGCCCGAATAACGTCTGAAACCACTGCGTGTGAACATATCTTTACAGGCTCTCCCTACCAGGGTGAATTTGTAGGCTCAATTTTCCCGCCTTGAAGAGCACCATGCCAGGGACATCTCCGCCATTGAGCAGACTGTTGAACAAATCTGCACTACAGTTGCACAGGTTCAACAATGATCCCAAGATCTGGATAGCTCTCTCTCTAATCTTACGACTACATTACAGTCTCATTCTACTTTGCTGAGCGACCTCACTCTCCATATTGAGGACTTGGAAAATCGGGGCCCCCGCAATCACATCAAAATTCGAGGCCTGCCAGAATTGGTGAGTAACGCCGACTTATGGCACTCTGTCATTACCCTATTTCGCAAGATGTTGGTCTTAGCGGACTAGGATGACCTGGAACTCAAGAGTTCATAGGGTGTATAGATCTAGGGTACAAGATCGAAACAGAAGTGGCTCGTGGGATGTCCTCTGCCGTGCCCATTTTTTCCAGCAAAAAGAAGCTCTGGTTTGCTAAGCTTGGGATCCGGGAACAATTGCACATAAAGGTGCTTCTAGAAGTCTACTATCAGATGTTTCACGACGCACCCAACATACGACGAATGGTGAAGCCCCTGCTGGATAAGACCCGCGAGGCAGGTACCTCATATCGTTGGGGCCATAACTTTCATATCATCTTCTGAGGACCAACAAGATGCATTTGCCTTTCTAGGGTGAACCCCATACCAGTCCCAGACAGGACAGTCAACTTACTTTTCCTGCGAGCCCCTTACCGTCCCAACTTGGACAGATCACCAGCCCTTCCTTGGCAAGTCTATATGGTCCATCCTGCTGATGGTGCTTTGGCTGGGAACCCTCCGACCAGGGGCCCTCTTACCCTTCCCACGGCCCGAATCCACACTTATTTTCCCCAGTGTCGATAGAACTTTGTGAGTACTGATTCTTTGCCCACGGATAGACATATTATGCCCTCTCCAAGGGCAGTATAAGAACGTGGGTTTTGTGTTAATGATGTACCCGAATTTCTAGGATGTGCCAGTTCTCGGAGTTCTTATACGAGTTAATATGTATTGCATATTTGTTGGAGACATCCTTAACTTGCTTGATCTCTTCGGGCAGCTATTGTACTTCCATTTTGACACAATCCCCGTTTGCCTACTGTTTATACGTTATTTGCAACATGCACCTCTCATTTTTGGTACTGTGTATACATGTCTGGTTCATCAGAGATTCGCTGTTCTCCCTCTAGTCCCTACCTTCCCAGTTCCCTTGCGAAGGCAAATAACATAGGGTTTAAATCGGTAGACATAACTACCTCTTCCTTCTCCCATGTGTCTTTTCCTTCCGTCTTGTCACTGTTATCTTACCTTTCCCCTTCCTAACTTCCTGCAGTACTCTCGGTTTCTTTCCTGACATTTTCCTCCCCCCTTGGTATGCATACTAGGTTATATTGTTATGATGTAATTATATCCTGTCTCTAGTATACAGTATACTTTCCTTTTTTAGCCGTTGTTTGGTCTCTCTTTGGAGCGACTTGCTTTGTTCATTCCTTCTACGTGCTCTACAATTTTATCGGATACTGTCCGGCTGGCAGTTTTCTGCTGGATAGTCTCTGCACTTACAGTCTCTCCATTGTATACATAGGCCCACTTTGAGTCCTTTTTCTCTTCCCTTTCTTCTTGCGCTTTACTCTCTTGCCCAGTCTACCCTC
Source organism: Rhinoderma darwinii (assembly GCF_050947455.1). Taxonomy (NCBI): domain Eukaryota; kingdom Metazoa; phylum Chordata; class Amphibia; order Anura; family Rhinodermatidae; genus Rhinoderma; species Rhinoderma darwinii. The sequence continues at coordinate 246,616,980 of NC_134688.1, read as the reverse complement.
TTTTTTCTTTTCCTGCTACTGACAGATAGATGGATCCACTCATCACGGTGTCCCTGAACGTAAAAGGCCTTAATCTCCCTCCTTGCTCCACCTTCTATGAAAGAAGCGTGCTTCTGTAACCTTCTTACAAGAAACCCATTTTCGATAAGATCAGATCCCGGGACTATCGGATAGGAGACTTTCAGACGTCTTCCAAAGCTGCTCCCGACTCTAAAACTAAAGGAGTTTAAATTCTAATTGCTCGCACTACACCTTGGGCTTATAAGGACTGTCGCCGTGATGAAGCGGGATGTTATATTTTTGTCAAAGTTAAGACGGTAGACTATTTTTACGTTTGGTACGGCGCATCTCCCCAACACTAGACAGTATCGCTTCTTAGATAGCATGCTCCGGGAGGTAGAGGATTTCCCGGAGGGGTGGTTGTCTTCGGGAGGGGGGGGGATCTTAACATGGCTCTCGATCCTTTGCTTGATACCTCTAACGGCTCCTCTCACCTACCGTATGTATTTCTTCGAAAAGCCAAGGTTACCCTACATCACTTTCAACTGTTGGATACGTGGCACCTGTTATACCCCTCTACTCTGGATTACTCACATTTCTCTCACGTACAGGATTCATACTCACGCATTGACTATCTATTTCTATCCCACACTTACTTTTCCTTATTGCAGTATGCTCACATTGATACTTCTCAGGCCATTGCCTCAATATCCAAGTTACTTATCCTCCCATCCTCTCAACCACGCTCTTGGAGATGGCGTCTCAATGAAAGACCCAACAGTATTGAATTGTATACGCACAGATCTCCAGGAGTTCTTTTCCAATAACACAACATAGGATGTCTCCTCCCCGATGGTTTGGGAAACCCATAAATGCTTTATTAGAGGAACGTTCATTAAACATGGCGCTCGGATTAAACGACTGAGGAACTCTCAGTTCACAGACTTACTTTCCAAGACCGGTACCTTGGAGAAAGCTCATAAATGCTCCCTTGCGCTTCAGACTAAAATTGAACTCTGTCAACTTAGAGAACAGCTTCAAAACTTGTCCCTTTTCCATGCGAAAGCCTCTCTGGCTAAATTGTCACTTTTTGAGTTTTGGAACAAGCCGGGGAAAACTTTGGCTCAAGTCCTGCGACTACAGAGGGCACGCTTGTTTATTTGCCACATTTCGGATGAACACGGACACAAATATACACTTTCTTCCCACATAGCAGATACCTTCCAGTCCTATTACTCCACGCTTTATAATATTAATTCCCCCCTCATCCGCAGGCCCTGAGTGTCAAATCTCCATAGACTTATCTACAATCTTCAGACCTTCCCACTTCCCCCCAGGATTCTCTCTAGGTTCTGGAGGATCCTATCACACTTCCTGAACTCGAGCTCGCTTTTAAAGAATCCCGTACGGGCAAAGCCCCAGGTCCGGGTGGGCTCACGTGGTCATATTACAAAAACTTCCTGCCTGACCTTTAAACTCATTTTCTCTCTGCCTATAGTTCCCTTGCCACAAATACTATCCTCCCTCCAGACACGCTCAGGGCCCACATTTCAGTTATCCCCAAAGATAGTAAAGACCCATCTTAACCCTTACTCCAACACATCATCCATCAAGATCAGGTTGCATTCATGCCCACCAGAGAGGCTAGAGACAATACTACTAGGGCCATTGACATCCTTCTTTACCTTTCCACCTCCCCTGTCCCGGCCGTTCTCCTTTCCACTGATGCCGAAAAGGCCTTTGATCAAGTGAATTGGAAATCCCTTACCCAGACCCTGAAGCACATAGGACTTGGATCCAACATGCTCCGATGGATTGGATGTTTATACTCACACCCATCTGCGGCAGTTAATATTATTGCCGTACTCTGTGACTATTTCCCCATCACGAATGGTACATGTCAAGGCTGTCCCCTCTCATTTTTATACTCACGTTAAAGCCTCTCCTTAGACGCATTCGACAGAATGCTGATATTACAGAAGTCCAGGTTGGTGACACTACGCATAAAATTGCTGAATACGCCAATGACTTTATTTTTCTTATCCAAACAGTTAATTTCTCTTCCAAACCCCATTTCTGAACTCTCTCAATATACAGCCCTATCGAACTATAAAGTTAATCTCCAGAAATTAGAAGCCCTTAATATGTCTCTAACCCAGACGGCCCTTGCTTCTTTAGCCTCATCTTTCCCGTTCAAATGGTCCCCGTCAACGCTACAATACCTGGGGGCTCAACTTACCCCACACACGTCAGAACTCTACCGAGATAACTTTTCTCACCTGCTATCCTCTGTTAAAAAAGACCTAGATAGGTGGACTCCAGGTACCTTTACATGGTTTAGTCGTCGTTCGATACTGAAGATGAATGTTCTTCCTAGGATACTTTATTTGTTTCAGGCCCTTCCCATCCATATTCCTCGCTCTTACTTCAATGTAATTGCCTCCCTCTTCAAACTTGTATGGAATAATAAATCAGCTAGAATTTCAAAGTCGTTACTACATAGAACTAAAAGACATGAGGGAATTGGATTACCCGATGTTTATGCCTACTACAGAGCCACTCATCTCAACAGGTTAGTAGACTGGCATCGTAATGCTGATACCAAATTATGGGTCCCACTGGAATCGCATTTTTGCTCCTCCCCTCTTCAGATTCTACCCTGGTTACCAGACTTTTCTTTACCCTCCCAATCCCATCATTTCACCCACCTTGGCAGTAATCAAAAAGTCTACTGAGGACCAATTTCTACCCTATCCTTCTCCTTTGCTTCCAATATTGGGCCATCCCTCTTTCACACCAAGCCTGTCGGGCCCTGTATTTCGGAGATGGGCATCCTCTGGCCGATTTTGGGACACTCATTTTCTGTAAGGGGATTCTTGGCCCTCACTGGAGTCTCTTAATTCTACTTCTGACCTGTGTCCATTGGGATTCTGGAGAGTGAACCAACTCCATCATTTCCTTATCTTCCTTCCATCCCCATACTCCTTCTCCCGTTCCAACACACCATTGGAAACCCTCTGTGCTGCTAAGGGTTCAGTGCGACATGCCCTGTCCTCCATCTAGGCTATGTTGGTGTGTCCCCTGACGCAACCTCCACCTCCCTTCGTGAGTAAATGGGAACATGATTTGAACTAGTCTCTCTCAGACTCTCAATTAACGAGACTGTATGATCTCACGCATGGGTCTATATCTAATCGCATCAAGGAATGCGGGATACAAACTTAGTGCGGATTCAGACGAACGTGTGCGTTTTGCGCGCGTGGCAGCTACGTGTATCCTGTTCATATGGATTCGCGGCTGCGAGCTTTTCGCACAGCCGCCATTTTTATGACACTCTGTTTGGATGTTTGTAAACAGAAAAGCACGTGGTGCTTTTCTGTTTACATTCATTCTTTTACTGTTGTTGCGCGAATAACGCGCGTCCCACGGAAGGGCTTTCGTGGGGTGCGCGTGATTTTCACGCACCCATTGACTTCAATGGGTGCGTGATGCGCGAAAAACGCCTAAATATAGAACATGTCGTGTGCATGGGGCCTTAGGCTGGATTCACATGGGACGGAAAGGAGTGCAAATTTTGCTGTGGATTTTACCCCTTAGACCCCTTGCACACGCTGAAGATTTTGTTGCAGAAATTTTTGCCACTAAACATCAGTTAAACTCATCTGAATAGGGTTGTTCCTGCAAAGGGGTTAAATCCAGAGGGAACAGCCAGAACAGAACGCTCTGATTTTCCACAGCATGTGGATGAGATTTGTTTAAATCCCTTCCACATGGCTGGGACTGCAATCCGCTGCCGATTTTCTGCACACAAAATCTGCAGCATTTCCAATCCCGCCTAATTCTACCTGCTACTGAAAGCAGAAGGGAGCTCCATGTTTTAAAGTTGTCTCGCAAAAAATAAAGTATGGCTGAAATATTAAAAGTTAGCTAAAGAAATCTACCATCTTAAATCAACGTATTTCACTAGGGTACTCCAGGGAATTATTCGATAGATTGAAAAAAAAAAGACTTCTGCTAATTTATAAATAGCTCAGGGCACTTCCCCTACTCATCAACTAAAGATAAAGTGTGCTGCATAGGAGCCATTGGCTGGGCTAACAATAGTAATAAGTCATCTGAATAAAGCCCAATGGTTTCCATTTGAGGCCTAACACAGATTGGTTTATAGATATGATCCTGCCTGGCTCACAATTGCAAAGCCTCAATTGCCAATACAAATAAGAGGGGCAGCTTTGACAGGTATTTCAGCCAAGAGGGAAATAGAGTGAAATCTTTGCACAAAACATTTAAACCAAAACCAAGTTAGCTAAAGATGCTTAAAAGGCTATGGAAACCTTTGAAGACTTTTTTTCTTTACTAAAACAATGTATTATAGTGTTTAGTGCAACTTTGCAATTTGTTTATATTTAAAAAAAAATCCTGGATACTTAGAAGCTGTATCTTGATCTGAAACCCGAATCCGTCAGATCAGCAGGACTGACTGATTCGGTGACAGCGGGTCCTGCGTGTCTCTGACACACAGTATACACCCATTATCGATCACATCCAAGTTCAAAATAGGACCCGCTGTCACTGAAGCTGTCAGTCCCGCTGACCTGATAGATTCGGCTTTCAGCGCAAGATACAGCTTCTATGTATCCAGGAAACATATAAGCTGTATCTCAAAAAGTAAAATATTTTTTAATAAAAACAAAAATGACAAAGTTGCACTATACCACATTGTTTTAGTAAAAAAAAAAAAACTGCAAAAGATTTCCATAGCTTTTAAGTCCAATCCTTCACCATGGAGCGCCCTATTTTAGTAGTTATCATCTGATGTTATCCGTCAATGATGTGCCTGGAAGAAAGCCCAATTGATCAATCCCGACTATTGAGGTTATAACAAAATTAAGGCATTTCGCCAATATATTAAACTAAAATATAGTCGAGATTGAGCAACAAAACCAATACAGAAGGCCGAAATTCTAAGGGATCATTCTCCGGCTGCATTATATGGCCAGTCATGCAGCCTCCCTTGTTGAAAAGAATAAACATAAATTTTTAGAAGCGCAGGAGAAACCAGGTCTGAATACTTGGTATACACTTCCACTGATACTTTATGACTTGTACAGAGGAGCAAATGCCTGCATTGTCCAGCATATAATCAATCCTGGATAAAGCAGGTCTATTAATAGTTCTGCCAAAGAATGACAACTTATCTGGAAATTTAAATCCAGCCCATCTCACCCAGAAACATGGAAAGATGAGTAGGATCGGATTGCTGGTCGGAAAGGAAACAATGTCTATCCAGCCTGGGGTTCAGCTTCAGATTGAGGACTCCCATACAAAGCAGTTGAGCAAGTGAATAGGCAATAGGAAAATGAGCCGTGAGGTGTAAAATAGTTAGGATACATTCACATGAGCGTAAATCTGTCCGTGTGCTTTGCGTTTTGCATCAGTGTGCTTTGCGTGTGGCATGTGTTTTTCACGCACTTGCAAGCACTTTTTTTCTCAATGTAATAGCTATGTACGGAGCCCGGAAGCAGTTGGCTCCGTACATAGCATAGCGGCCGTGCTGCAGAACTGCATGTCCACTCCTATTCACTTGAATAGGGGCAGAGAAGCAGTACTGCAGCTCCACCGCTTTTATGTGGCCGGAGAGAAGTGCTTCCGGCATGTACGTCTAATGCACGGGGGTATCGGCCCAGCTGATCTGTGCGGGGTTCGGGTGTCGGACTCCCAAAGATCATGTACTGATAACCTATCCAGTGGATAGGTCATCAGTTGTCAGAAGGTGGAAAACCCCTTTAAGCCATATCCTCTGCCCAGTTACAGGTGGGCCATTGGATTAGTAAGTCCATGCGACCCACCTATTAGAAGGGTCCTGGGGTTGGGAGCGGTCATCTTCAAACCCTTTAGGACAGCTGGCTTCTGTGCTCACTGCCCTCCCTCCCTTAGGGTTCTATCTATTATTAGAAATTGGGGCAAGTCACTCACCTTGGCGCATGGACAGGTAGTTCGTAACTCAGTTTAGTCTAAGTTAATGGCTGAACTACGATGTGAATAATAAGTTGAAGTATTTTAAATAATTTGATGAATTTTTATTGTTTACTTGATCTTTAATAGTTGATCTTTAATAAAGATGGCCGTGGCCAATTTAATATCCACTAATTATTGTTTCTACGGGTCTTATTTATTTTAATAGTAGTTTTTGGCATTTATTTTTAAGGGTTATTACCAATTGTGGTTTAAAATCCTATGGGCTTGTAACGACCAGCAGGTTTGTGGACCAACTGGGCTACTCTACAGGTTTGGTTTAGGGCCATGGTGTTATCTAAGTAGACTCCTCAGTTTTCACCCTTTAACGCCAATGCAGGCATCTGGTCTTCCCTGCAGGGAGGCTACCAGGTTGCTACCTTTAGAGGTGGTCCCTGCGGAGTAGCTGCATGCCACACAGACCAGAAACAGGCACTCGCAGATGGTACCTTGATGGGTGGATGCTTCAGGCTTGTCACCAAAAATTGGAGTCAGAATGACAGCGGGCAGCTGAATGGAAGCTGATAACAGAACACTGGTCATGGAGGGACAGCGGATAGCAGGACACAGGCAGGTAGCTAGACACTGGCAGATAACTGATAGCAACAGCAGACTAGATACGGACTGGTACAGGCTGACTAAAGATAGCAACAGCGGACTGGATACAGGCTGGTAATGGATAACCAGATACAGGCTGATAACGGATAGCAAGAGCAAACAGGATACAGGGTAGTAACGGATAACTGGATACAGGCTGATAACTGATAGCAATGGCAGACAGGATCAGATGCATACAGGAACCTTTGCTGAATAACACTAGGTTGTTCCAATATTGCTCAGGAACCTGGTGAATGTGCCTTAAATAGTCTTGGGGAGCAACAGTGATTGGTGAGGCATTTTTTATTAAGAACAGTGCAGCCACAAGGAAGGGGACACAAGCAGACGCCAGCGGCCTGGAGGAGGGACAGTCCGCCGGACAAGGTAACAAACCTGGTGGCGGGAACTGCCGGCAGTAGCAGGACCCGCGGCCAGTGTTTCAGCGCTGCGCACTGGACCCATGTTTTTTTTTAATCGATTTGCATGAGTTCGGGACCAAATATACAAGGGCAATATTTTCAAATTTCTAAGAGACCCCAGACCCTTAACATTCCATGACATATAGATCATCATCTCGTTGTCTAAGCATATTATAGCAGTAGACAGTTCTAACAGTGGAATCATGTTACTCCCTGAGATTATCTAATATCATGTAAACCATACACGTAATATAGCAATAATCGAGAAGTACACCATATAAATTAGGTCTGCAAACAAACCAAATTAACCGAAGGAAGCAAAACTACAAGCTTTGAGCAGTCCAATAAGAGAGTAAGTGCAGCTAGGACACCTCGCGTCCTGTACTAAATGTGGCAGATATAACGGAGAAGCCCCTGGAGCTAGGTTGTAGTGCACCACAGGCAAACACACTGCCCAGGATCTGATAGACCGGTATAAACCACAGGTAAATTGAGGTGGCAGCCATATGGGACAGGGCAAACAATACAAATAAATGAGAGGTTGCTGGCATACAGTTCTGTTATTAAGGATATTTTTGGGCATTGTACGTGTAGTAGTATCATCTACCTGCAAGATGTGGGTCTCGGCCTGTTGCAGTTCTCAAAGATTTTGGCGCAGAAGTTCTTTATCTATCTTCACCTCCCAGTTTATCAGTAAGGTAGGTGCAGCAAGCAGTTATGGCCCCAGTGACTGATCGGAGATCTGTTTTAAGGTACACCTTCGTTGGTGTCTCTGGCTTAAGGGGATGGAGAGATTGGAGATCATGCTTCAGGACACTCCAGTACAAGTCTTTTCGTAGCTGCGGCAGTGTCCTTAACCTTGTCTGCCAACCTTCCTTTGAGACCCAGGCTATCGGTTTAAGGCTGGGTTCACACAGAGTTTTTTGCAGGCAGAAAATCTGCCTCAAAATTCCATTTGGAATTTTTAGGCAGATTTAGCTCTGACGGCACGCCAGCTTTCACCGCGACAATTGAGCGCCGATGGGCAAAAAACTCAGCGAAATACGCTTTCTCTGCCTCCTATTGAGGTCAATGGGAGGTCAGAGACGTAAACGCCCGAAGATATGGCATGTCGCTTCTTTTTCCCGCGAGATGTTTTTTTTGCTCGCGGGGAAAAAACGCCTCCGCCTTCCATTGAAATCAATGGGAGGTATTTTCGGCTGTTTTTTTGCGCGTTTTCCGACGCGGTTACCGCGTAAAAAAACTCGGTGTGAGCTGACCCCTAAGCAAGGTTTGGCCGGTTAATAACGGCAGAACAATGGTATATAGGAGACCCAGAGCAGGAGCCCTAGCCCATCCTTACATGCCAGAAGTTATCTACAAACCCCCCACCCCCCAAGAATTATATATTGGGAATATGCACCCCAAACTTACAGCCCTGTACAGATTTGTGCATTGACATGGTCAGCTGCATGACATTTTCTATTTATTAGCAGGAGGGAAGATTTTCCTATAAATCTGTTCGCTCTTTAACATGAAGCGACCTTAATTTTAAGTTAATTCTAAAACAAAGTTTACATAAGACTTATTTTTTAAAGCAGAAAAACGGATTTAAGTTCTAAACAGGATAGAATGACCTAAAGGGAACGAGTCAAGTTGCCAAGCAACCAATAAACACTGTCTTCACCCTGAGTATCACTTCATGCAGAGTCATCTAGAGTAGAGACAGCACGTTGCTAGGCAACCAGCTACAGATGCATGCCAAAACAACAGAAACCACAGGCCAAGTGTGCCAAAACCTATTCCAGTCTACTTAGCGTAAAGAACAGAATTATCTTAAATCCAACAGTATCACAATAAAGCCGTCTCGTGTAGAGACGTCACAGAAATATTACACCAATTTCTATGGAAGATAAACAAAGACAAGAACAACATAAGGGGCAGAGCAGCAAATGTAAATGCACCAGCTAAATACGAACATCAAGTGATCACAAACATAGGAAGGGTAAATTATAAAAAAAACAAAAAAAAAAACACAACATACATACATGAACATTCAGGTGGGGCACAGCCTCTCACTCATTGTCTGAATAAATGAATAAATAGTTTTCTAAATTAAAGGGATAGTCTGAAATTTGGACAAATCGCACAAATAGGCCAGACAAAAAAAAAAAAGTTAGAAATTTGCAGCCAACATTCTGCTCCGTCCCCCAAGGAGTCTGTGCATCCACTAGGCCGTAGCAACATTTTGTCAATTACGACAACATGGGGCATTCTGAAACTTCTGTAATCAAGACGGAAAGGACACACACCAAAACATGATCATTATCAATTTCAATTAAAATTACAGAGTTGCGAAAACTGTATAAAATGGAATCTGTCAGCAGTTTTGAGGCCGCCAAACTAGGGCTGGGCGATTATGACCTAAATCAAAATCCCGATTATTTGAACATGCAACCTAGATTACAATTAAAGAGACTCTGTCACCACATTATAAGTGCCCTATCTCCTACATAAGGAGATCGGTGCTATAATATACGTGACAGTAATGCTTTTTATTTCGAAAAACTATCTATTTTAAGCCACTTTATGAGCAATTTTTAGCTTTATGCTAATGAGTTTCTTAATGCCCAAGTGGGCGTGTTTTTACGTTAGACCAAGTGGGTGTTGTACAGAGGAGTGTATGACGCTGACCAATCAGTGACCAATCAGCGTCATGCACTTCTCTCCATTCATTTACACTGCACTAGCGATATAGTTATATCGTTATGTGCAGCTTCATACACACACTATAACATTACTACAGTGTCCTGATAATGAATATACATCACTACCAGCCAGGACGTGATGTGTATTCAGAATCCTGACACTTCTGAATCTTTTCTGTGAGATTCCAGCAAGGCAAGCGTAATCTCGCGAGATTGCGATGTAACCTGTCATTTCAAACGAGATTACGCTTGCCTTGCTGGAATCTCACAGAAAAGATTCAGAAGTGTCAGGATTCTGAATACACATCACGTCCTGGCTGGTAGTGATGTATATTCATTATCAGGACACTACAATAATGTTAGTGTTTGTGTATGTAGCTGCACAGAACGATATAACTATATTGCTAGTGCAGTGTAAATGAATGGAGAGAAGTGCATGACGCTGATTGGTCAGAGTCATACACTCCTCTGTACAACGCCCACTTGGTCTAAAGTAAAACACGCCCACTTGGGCATTAAGAAACTCATTAGCATAAAGCTAAAAATCGCTCATAAAGTGGTTTCAAATAGATCGTTTTTCTAAATAAAAAGCATTACTGTCACCTACATAACAGCGCCGATCTCCTTATATAGGAGATAGGGCACTAACAATGTGACAGCTTTAGCGGTCTCCTCATTGGCTGCTAGAGCCGTCACACAGAGATTAGCATGTGCGTCAGCGGGGCATGGGGGATTAAATGTCGGTTTTTCTGTGATCCAACTTCCCCTATAATGCGCCGTCAGCAGTTTTAAATGCCTCAAAACTGCCGACAGATTCTCTTTAAATAATATGAGAGATAAGAGAAAAGGAGAATAACGGAGGTCTCTGGTAGAGCTTACCATGGGGTTGGAGTCTGCTATGAGGTCACGTAAGGAGTCCAAGAAACCCTGATCTTCCACCATCTGTGCATTGATGTCATGAAGCTTGGCAACACACACGGCTGCTGTCTTGCGCACATATGGATCTTCATCCTTTAGGCACTTGCGCAAAGGCTCGCAGAGGTACTCTGTGATCTTATCTACACGAATGCAGCCCATGGTACGAACAGCCAAAGCTCGAATCAAAGGGTTTGGGTCCTCACAATCCTATAAAATAAAAAAAACACAATGGTTGGGTCGCTACAAGAATTGTTCTGTAAAATATTGTGCCCTTCTAGGTCAGTACATAGGTTAATTTAGTAAAGAAAAATATCAGATTTTCAGCAAGGACTCTGCACCAAAAATCCATACTAAAGATACCAAAATAAATGTAAATAGGATTTTCTACGGCATGTGGATTTTAGAAAATGCTGAGGATTTTCAAACTGAACATACGGCTCAAAGTGCACCACACGGTTTGGTCTACCTATCTAAAACAAATAAGATTACATTTTCCCTCTGAAATATTTTAAATAGGTTACACTTTCACATAGACTCCTATACCGGAGGAATTCGTTTTTATTTCAAGATTGAAGCAGGACGTGTGCTTACTAACAGCTCCCATAAAAAAAAGTTAAGGGAAAGGGAGAGCGCTCAACAAATGTAGGAGCACCCACTAATGTAACAAAAAAATATATAAAATAATAAATAAAGCTTGAATTAGATAGGCAGAATAACATGAACGTCGGGAAAGCTCCATAGGTCTCCATTGTCAGACAGAGGCAACAAAAAAAAAAGTGTCCTTTTGGATTCCATCCCGTGAAAAAAAAAGTATATGTTAAAAGTGTATTTTTTGGGGTTTTTAACATAGTAACCTATGGGTGACTGATGCCACTCTATGGCACCTGTCACAGACATCTGTTAAACCTATACATCATGAGCTTTTCCATAGCTTTTCCTGACGTATCCATTAAACGGATAACCTTATAGCCTATGGGCAACGGATGCCACAACCTGTATATGTAATGTACACATCGAAAGCTTTTCCCGGAGTATACATCAAACCTATGCCAAACGTAGCCTTAAAGGGAATGTGTCGCAAATTAAACCTTTTTTTTTTTTTTTTAAGTGTCGTTACTTATTTCTATTATATTTTTTAAGTTTTTTTGCTGTATTTTTTTTTTTTTTCTGTATGGTGGAAAGTATTAAAAATTCAATAATAATTTGACATGTTTTCCAATGTTAGCCACCAGGGGGAGCACTTCCCAGAATTACAGCAAGGTGAATAAGGCAAAGCAACCTGACTCACAGCTGCTGTAAATGTGGGAGGGAACCTCACCCCCCCTCTCACAAGCCAGGAAAAGGTGTCTTCAAATTGCTAAGCCGTGTCCGGCAGCCATATTGGGTGTGATTCTGCAGCTGTAAGAAGTTATAGGACCCACCAAAAGGCTAAGTGTATGTTCACACGCTTACTAAACAAAGGGAAAACAGCTCCTGATTTTCAGCCATTTTTTAATCAAACTCGCTTTTTTTAACGGCCATTTTTGGAGCTGTTTTTCTATAAAGTCAATGAAAAACGGCTCCAAAAACGTCCCAAGAAGTGATGTGCACTTCATTTTGGTCGGGCGTCTTTTTATGTGCCGTTTTTGGAAAACTACCACGTAAAAAACGCCCTGTCGGAACAGAACGCCGTATTTCCCATTGAAACCAATGCGCAGATGCTTGTAGGCGTTCTGCTTCCGATTTTTCAGCTGAAAACATTGTGTGTGAACATACCCTTAGGGTATGTGCACACGCTAACTGCATTTACGTCTGAAATGACGGAGCTGTTTTCAGGAGAAAACAGCTCCGTCATTTCAGACGTAATTGCTCGTACTCGCGTTTTGCGAGGCGTCAATTACGGCCGTAATTCATTGAATTTAATGAAAAACGGCTCAAATTACGTCCCAAGAAGTGTCCTGCACTTCTTCGCCGAGGCTGTTATTTTACGCGCCGTCTTTTGACAGCGACGCGTAAAATGACAGGTCGTCGGCACAGTACGTCGGCAAACCCATTCAAATGAATGGGCAGATGTTTGCCGACGTATTGGAGCCGTCTTTTCAGGCGTAAATTGAGGCGTAAAACGCCTCGTTTACGCCTGAAAATAGGTCGTGTGAACCCAGCCTTAAAATGATGAAAGTGAAGTGAATGACTTTTCAGTTGACCGGTTCACACGCCGTGTATTTGACATGTTTTTTTTTTGCACATTTTACGTGCAAAAAAAAAACACATAAAAAACGCTTGATTACACTTGATTTTGCGTGTTTGGGGGATTTGTGTGTGTGTGGGGGGGTGCTCGCCGCTGATTCTTCAAAACAGCTGATAAGCGGCTATGAAGTATCAGCGGCACCCGTGCACACTCCGCTCTGCCACACACACACACACACACACACGGGAAAAGTCTTAAAGGGGTCGTCCAGGGAAACATGGCGCCGCACCTGTCCTCAGGTCGTGTATGGTATTACAGCTCTGTCCTATTCACTTCAATGGAGGTGAACTGCAATACCAGACACAACCTGAGGACAGGTGCGGCGCTGTCTCTCCAATCCGGACACCCCTTCTGTCCTGAGATGACCCGACGGGGGAGGCGGGTGTCAGAGCCACCCACCGCCATCACTGCAGACAGAACCACACAACTACGGCAAGAGGGCAGGGCTTATCCTGAGTGCACTGTCTCTTGTTATGGACAGATTTATAGTTACATGAACCCCGTCTGATGAACCGGTAACCTAGGTCCGATCATATGACAGAGGGGGATCACCAAAAACCCTGTGCACCCTCAGCCCGTCCATCCAGCCCTTTCCTGGTTATATCTGCGTCTGGGAAAGCTGGGTGACCACCATTACCCCTCATACTGGAGTGTTTAGGGATGTGACTAATGAACCTCTCACACTCCAGTAGGAGGGGTAATGGTGGTCACCCAGCTTTCCCAGACCCCTGAACGATAAATCTCTCTAGTTGTGCTGAGACTGTTTGGGAATGTGACTAATGAACCTCTCAGTCTCAGCACAACTAGAGAGATTTATCGTTCAGGGGTCTGGGAAAGCTGGGTGACCACCATTACTCCTACTGGAGTGTTTGGGGATGACACTAATGAACCTCTCACACTCCAGTAGGAGGGGTAATGGTGGTCACCCAGCTTTCCCAGACCCCTGAACGGTAAATCTCTCTAATTGTGCTGAGACTGAGAGGTTCATTAGTCACATCCCCAAACAGTCTCAGCACAACTAGAGATTTATCGTTCAGGGCTTTCCCAGTACAGTTTCATCATGTGTCCTTCATACAAGGGGGGGGGGCGTTAGGGGGGAGCCCGTCGGGGGTCACGAGAGCGGGGGTCTGTGAGATAGAGAGTGGGACATGCAGAGACGCACATCTTACCTGCAGTGCAGCTTGTCTTCAAGATGGCGCCTGCTCTCTCCCTGCAAACAGCTGCTCTGCTGTGTGACTCTGACCTGCGTCTGCGCAGTACAGAGCCATAGAGCAAAGTCAATGGAACGGCTCCCCTTCATTGACTCCTATGCACTGTAGCTGCCGTATTCCATCTCTGTATTTGCGTTAATCGACACATACAGAGATGAAAAACAAAATGGCAGCCCCCATAGTGAAGTAAAAGTTAGAAAAAAGAAAAAAGTAAAACACAAACACACACATAAATAAAAGATTTTATAATAAAACACTAAATGCAAATTGATAGCAAAAAAATTTTTTCCGTGACACTCGTCCTTTAAAATGCATATAGAATGCCTATCAATTTAATAAAAGTTCTCCGCTCTGGTTACTACAGGGGGATCCTGAACACGGACCCCTCTATGTGACATCAATATACTCTGAGAGGGAATATGAGTAGGGATAGTCCTAATTGCACAACCCTTTTATTGGACATTACCTAACTAACAATGCAATTATCATTTTAATTTATGGACATAATGGAAAAATAGTTGAAGAATGCGGCTACCTTGACAAAGCTGTTCACGGCCATAATAGCCATGTCCGGCTGGCTCTTTGCATAGTTCATCAGGTAAAGATACACAAGTTTCTTTAGCTCCAGGTTGTCTGTTTGCATACAATTCACCACGTCCGGAAACAAAGAACTGCAATACATAAAACACTTACAGTTAATAAAGAAGAGAAGTGTCTTTTTAATGTATGGTTTTAATAGAAACTTCTTTAGGGATTCAACCATATCCACCTGCTTAGAGCCAATTGCCCTTATTGGCTGGTCAGCTGGCAGAGAATATGGCTCACTTAAAGGGTCCATGGTAACACAATGGCTAGAGAGCACAATAAAGGGCATGTTCACATCAGAGGTTGGGTTCCGTTGTTTTTGACGGAATAAATAGCACAGTTGACTGCGCTATTTATTCCGGCAAAAAAAACGGAAACCTTACGGAATGGAGACAAACGGAAAACATTTGCAACGGAAGCATTACCATTGAAATCAATGGTAATGCAAACGGAAGTTATGGTTTCCGTTTGCCTTTCCGTTCGTGGGTTTCTTCAACGGAATGGTCTTACTGAACCCATCAACGGAAACCGAACGCTGACGTGAGCACACCCAAAGTCAGATTATTCTTTCATTTTGGACCAGCAATAATGCAATATCAAACCAATTGTTCCTGCAAAGTCATACAATTCATCCTATTATTCCCTTGAATGGGATGAGTTTCAGTACAAGGCACAGCAGTACAATGAAGTGAACACGGTGCTTGAAGAAGTGACATGGCCCTTTCATACTGCAGAACAGCGCCGGGTTGGAACCCACCGATCAAACATTGATTACCTATTTTAAAGGCGTATTCCCGTCTCCCCATTTACCTGCACGCCATGTCCGCTGCTACCTGCCAATTCCGCGTTTTTTGCTCTCTGAGGGGGACGGTACTCCTCAGTCTGATTGACAGTTCAGGGCAACGTGATGATCTCGTCATGCTACTGCCCTGAACTTGCGTACTCCTGGTGTGCAGCACTAATGTACTGCTACTGGGCTAGTGCAGTCCAAAGACCTCGATGGAGCTGCTGATAAGTGACCGGGTCAGGAGCTACTGCGATTGCGCCAGCAGGCGCACTCCCACAACCCTGGCCAAAGAAATGGGAGAACACTGCACAAGTGCGGCCACCTCTGCAGGACCACTGTGTTAGCTGTCAAAGAGAAGGGTCCAGGTTCGATGTGGAGAAATATCTGGCCAACTGGACACTCAAGGTATATAGGAAAGTATACATATTTAGGTTGGCGGTCATATGAGAATGGATTAAAGAGATGGGAATACCCCTTCAAGTACAGGCCAACAACGTTAGAGCGATAGTGCTGCTTTAAATAATGGCAACTAAACGATCCCACAAAATTCCCTGAAACGCAATCTTTCTGCAAAAGTCTTCTGGAGGAAATCCTCAGCGAATGGCTCACAACACTGGAGGAGTAAATTCTGGTACAATTGGAGGTGTTTTTTGTTATAGCTATTCATTATGGTCACTCTGTGAATTTCCCCCATTGAATAATATATAGTTTTTGTTTTTTATTCTAAATAGGTTCAAATTCTAAACACAATAAATTCTTAATATAACTTTATAGTTGTGGTTTGTTTTTCTGATACTCCAAATTCTCTGCATGTACACTTAACCCCTTAATGTATTTTAAACCTTAAAGGGTTATTCCCATCTTCTCTCTTTAATTATTATTTTTTTATAAGCTAAATCTTATTTATCAAAAATAAATATATTACACCCCTCCATTGTTTGACCTTTCCCCCATAATCACACTACAGGTCCAACACCTTGTTCCCTATCATTTCTGCTTGAGTGGGCGGTACAAAGATCTTTCCATTCACATAACCAGCAGATGGCGCTGTGAAAATATCACAGCACCACTTGCATCAGCATGCATGCTCCCGATGCTGCTACATGCAGTATTGGGATTATACAGTAACATAGTGCCAAAATAACTTCTAACAGGAGGTTTACTCGTTCCTCCCTCGTTATCATTCTCTATGAGCTGTGTAAAAGTACAATGTCCTCTCCCCTCTTTCTCCAGTTCAGTGTTCCGGTCTCCTAAATTTGTCCACAGTAATAAAAACTATTTTTGTTTGCTCCAAAGTTCATTCTGATATCTCTATATTTACATATAGAGATAACAGAGATTAGGAGCAAGCACAAGTGTGAAAGCCCTGATAAGGGCTCTGCTATAGTAGTCTCGGCAGTGCCGTGGACGGCTCTCCGGCTACTTCACATGCCAGGGAGCCGTTCCTATTCACTTCTATAGCGGAGGGGGGGCTGGGCTGAGACCTGTCCTATTCACTTATATTGTAAAGGAGAGAGGTGGCCGGGCCAGGAGTTTCTGCACATGCGAGACCAATGCGCGCTACTGAGAACCCGGCCAGAGAAATAGAAAGATGTAAAGGCGCATCTGCGCATGCGCGGCCACTGCTGCAGGATCCTGGTGGTGGTCGCATCTATTGGAAACAGACAATATACAAAGAAAAGGACATCAGATCCAAGAGGAGGAATATCTCAGAAACGGTGTAAAAAAAATAAATAAGGGTAATCGCTAAGTTTTATTAATTTACATAAGGAACCTATTGAAGTATGATCTTCAAGACGGGAATACCCCTTTAACCCTTTCAGGACCAATGTCATTTTGGCCATTGGGGACCAGCACCATTTTTTCAAATCTGACATGTGTCATTTTATGTGGTAATAACTCTGGAATGCTTTTGCCTATCCAAGCGATTCGGAGATTGTTTTCTCTTGACATATTGTACTTTATTTTAGTGGACAAAATTTGGTCAATAAATTCATTGCTTATTTGTGAAAAACACTAAAATTTGCAAAAATTATGATTTTTCTCATTTTAAATGTATCTGCTTGTAAGACAGATAGTAATACCACACAAAATTGTTGCTAATTAACATCCCCCATACGTCTGCTTTATGTTTGCATTGTTTTTTGAGCATTATTTTATTTTTATAGGACGTTACAAGGCTTAGAACTTTAGCAGCAATTTCTGACATTTTCAAGAAAATTTCAAAAGGCAATTTTTTTCAAGGATCCGTTCAGTTCTGAAGTGGCTTTGAGGGCCTTATGTACTAGATAGACCCCATAAATCACCCCATTTTAAAAACTGCACCCCTCAAAGTATTCAAAACAGCATTCACAAAGTGTTTTAACCATTTAGGTGACGTTTACAAATGTAATTTTTTTTGCCGAAATTCCTATGTAATAAAAAAAATTCTGTAACACAGAAGGTTTTACCAGAGAAACGCAACTCAATATTTATTGCCCAAATACTGCAGTTTTTAGAAACGTCCCACATGTGGCCCTAGTGTCCTAATGGACTGAAGCACCGGCCTCCGAAGCAAAAAAGCACCTAGTGGATTTTGGGGCCTCCTTTTTTTAGAATATATTTTAGGCACCATGTCAAGTTTGAAGAGGTCTTGTGGTTCCAAAACCGTGGAAACTCCCCAAAAGTGACATGGTTTTGAAAACTACACCCCTCAAGGCATTTATCTAGGGGTATAGTTAGCATCTTGACCCGACAGGCCTTTTACTATATTTATTGGAGTTAGTCTGTGAAAATTAAAATCTACTTTTTTTCTGAAAAAATATAAAAATGTAAATTTTTACAAGGAATATAGAATAAAAAGCACCCAAAAACTTCTCCCGATTACGGCAATACCCCATATGTAATAATAAACTGCTGTTTGGACTCATGGCAGAACTCAGAAGGGAGGGAGCGGCATTTGGCTTTTGGAGCGCAGATTTTGCTTGGTAATATTTCTGTTTGGGGTTTTGCTGGTACTTCAGTTTATAATGTGGGGGCATATGTAATCTGTGCGGAGTACATCAGGGCATAATAAGAGGGTATAATAATGGGGTAAATAATAATTCATAGATATGTGGCCGGTGTCGCACTGATAAATGGTGCCCAATCTTATCCGCTTTTGGAACGCTCTACACAATTTCTGTCGCTATATTCTGAGCACCAGACTTTATTTTTTCTCCACCGGAGACGTGCGAGGGCTTATTTGTTACGTTACAATCTGTAGTTTTCATTGGTACAATTTTAGGGTACATCACTTTTTATTTGATCTTTTGGCAAGCAAAGTGACAAAAATAAAAACATACATTTTGACAATGTTTTTTCTTTTTTTGCAGCGTTCACCGTGCGCTATAAATGACATTTTACTTTATTCTGCGGGTCTATACGATTACAGCGATACCATATGTATATAGTTTTGTTTATGTTTTGTGGAATTTGCGCAATAAAATCACTTTTTGATAAAATTATTTTATTTTTTGTGTCACCATATTCTGAGCGCCATAACTTTTATTTTTCAGTCAAAAAAGCTGTGTAAGGGCTTGTTTTTTGCGGGATGGGTTGTAGTTTTTATTGGTACTGTTTTGGGGTACATGTGACTTTTTGATCACTTTTTATTCTATATTTTGGGAGGGGTGATGACCAAACAAAATAGTGATGCTGGAATTGTTTTCAAAAAAAATGTTGCGGTGTTCACCGTGCGGGAAAAATCTTATTATAGTTTGGGTCGTTACGAACCCGGAGATACCAAATATGTGTACTTTAACGTTTTAATTTGAAAGACTTATTATAGGAAAAAAGCATTTTTGGTTTTTACACTTTTATAAAACATTTTTATAACTTTTTTTTTTTTTTGCTTTCTTTACTTGAAGACCTGCAGCACTGATTGCTGCTATAATACATTACACTACCTAGGTAGTGTAACGTGTTATAAACGGGTGTGTGTGTAGCTGAGAGTCACACTGACAGGAAGCCTATGAGGACCAGCATCCGGCAAGTCCTCATATACTTCCGTGCATGGCAGACCCGGAGGCCGTTGTATGGCCTCCGGTTTTGACATGCAACCGACGGCAGCACCCGCAATCGGTCCCCGGGAAAGTTTGTTGTAGAAATAAACTTTCCAGTTTGTTGCTACAACAAACTTTCCCTGCGATCACATGATCGGGACATTAACAGGATTTAACAGCGCGATCCGGGTGTCAGCACTACTCAGACACCCGGTTCGCACTTTTAATACCCACTGTGAATTCACGTCGGCGCTGCACAGAGCCCAGCAAGCACCGACGTGAATTTACTGTGTGCGGTCGGGAAACAGTTAAAAATGGCGATCATATTCTCTGTAGTCGAACCAATCGGTT
Source organism: Rhinoderma darwinii (assembly GCF_050947455.1). Classification (NCBI taxonomy): domain Eukaryota; kingdom Metazoa; phylum Chordata; class Amphibia; order Anura; family Rhinodermatidae; genus Rhinoderma; species Rhinoderma darwinii. The sequence continues at coordinate 246,597,161 of NC_134688.1, read as the reverse complement.
TGGCTGTCAGAGAACAGAATGCTGGGGAGCTGCGGACACTGACACCACCGGCGTCAGAGCGATCTCCCCAGCGCTATACCGGCAGAAGCAGAGGTCTGCAGATTCACGTCATCGTTGCACGGGGTATATGCGAATAGGATGTGAATCTACAGATTGTCGGCATGAAAGGGTTAATGAACAAGCAATTTTTTAAGAACCGTATTTCCATCTTCGCATTCAAACAGCTATAACTTTTTAGTTTTTCCGTCGACATAGCTGTATAGGGACTTGTTTTTTGCGGGACATCTTGTAATTTTTAATAGCACTATTTTGCGGTACTTATAATTTATTGATTACATTTTGTTAACTTTTTGGTGGGGTAATAGGAAAAAAAACTGACATTTTGCCACTTTTGTGCGTCTCAAATTTACGCCTTTTACCGTCTGGTATAAATAATGTAATAACTTTATTCAGCAGGCCGTTATGACGGCGGCGATACTAAACTTATCTAGTTTTTTTTATGTTTTACTACTTTTACACAGTAAAAAAACACTTTTTTTCTACATTTTTCTATTTGTTTTTGTATCGCCATATTTTAACCCCTTAGTGTCTAAGCCTGTTTTGGCCTTCAGGACCAGCCCCATTTTTGCAAATCTGACATGTGTCACTTTATGTGGTAATAACTCCAGAATGCTTTTACCTATCCAAGCGATTCTGGGATTGTTTTCTCGTGACATGTTGTACTTTATGATACTGAAAAAATTTTGTCGTTAAATTCAATATTTATTTGTAAGAAACGCCAAGATTTAGAGAAAATTAGCAAAAATTAGCATTTTTCGAAATTTTAATGTATTTACTTGTAAAACAGATAGTAATACCACACAAAATACATACTAGTTTATATTTCCCATATGTCTACTTTATGTTTGCGTCGTTTTTTGAACATCCTTTTATTTTTCTAGGACGTTACAACGCTTAGAACTTTAGCAGCAATTTCTCATATTTTCAAGAAAATTTCAAAAGGCTATTTTTTCAGGGACCAGTTCAGTTCGGAAGTGGCTTTGAGGGCCTTATATATTAGAAAGTCACCATAAATCACCCCATTTTGAAAACTGCACCCCTCAAAGTAATCAAAACAGCATTCACAAAGTATTTTAGCCCTTTAGGCGTTTCACAGGAATTAAAGCAAAGTAGAGGTGAAATTTACAAATTTCATTTTTTTTCTTCAAAAATTCATTTGTAATAAATTTTTTCTATACCACAGAAGGTTTTACCCAAGAAATGCAACTCAATATTTATTGCCCAGATTCTGCAGTTTTTAGAAATACCCCACATGTGGCCCTAGCGCGGTCATGGACTGAAACACAGGCCTCAGAAGCAAAGGAGCACCTAGTGGATTTTGGGCCTCTATTTTATTAGAATATATTTTAGGTACCATGTCAGGTGTGAGGAGGCCTTGTGCTGCCAAAACAGTGGAAACACCCCAAAAGTGACCCCATTTTGGAAACTATACCCCTCAAGGAATTTATCTATGGCTATAGTTAGCATTTTGAACCCACAGTTTTTTTGCTAAATTTATTTGAATTAGTATGTGAAAGTGAAAACCTACTTTTTTTGTGAAAAACTTAGGAAATTTAAATTTTTACAAGGAATAAAGTAGAAAAAACACCCCAACATATGTAAAGCAATGTCTTCCGATTATAGCAATACCCCATATGTGGTAATAAATTGCTGTTTGGACCCACAGCAGGCCTCAGAAGAGAAGGAGCACCATTTGGATTTTGGATTTCTGATTTTGCTGGAATAGTTTTCAGTGCCATGTCGCGTTTGCAATGCACTGGAGGGATGAAAACCGTGGAAACCCCCCAATAGTGACCCCATTTTGGAAACTATACCCCTCAAGGAATTTATCTATGGGTATAGTTAGCATTTTGAACCCACAGTTTTTTTGCTAAATTTATTTGAATTAGTATGTGAAGATGAAAATCTACTTTTTTTTCTGAAAAAAGGTAGCCATTTTTAATTTTTACAAGGAATAAAGGAGAAAAAGCGCCCCAACATTTGTAAAACAATTTCTCCTGATTACGTAAATACCCCATATGTGGTAATAAACTACTGTTTGGACCCACACCGGGGCTTAGAAGGGAAGGAGCGCTATTTGGCTTTTGGAGCTCAAATTTAGCTGGAATAGTTTTTGGGTGTCATGTCGAATTTGCAAAGCCCCTGAGAGACCGAAACAGTGGAAGCCCCCCAAAAGTAACCCCATTTGGGAAACTACACCACTTAAGGAATCTATCTAGGGGTATAGTGAGCATTTAGGCCCCACACGTCTTTTGCAGAATTTATTAGAATTAGGCCGTGAAAATTAATATCAACATTATTTCCACTAAAATGTTGAATTTTTTCAATTTCACAAAGGATAAAGGAGAAAATGCACCCCAACGTTTGTAAAGCAATTTCTCCCGAGTACGGCAATACCCCACATGTGGTCATAAATGTTTTTTCATTAGAAAGTAATTAACCCTTTACGAACTGATTCATGTTTTGCTTTTTCGTTTTTTCTTCCCCACTTTCCAAGAGCCACTACTTTTTTATTTTTCTGTCAATAGAGCGGTGTGGGGGCTTATTTTTGCGGGACGAGCTGTAGTTTTTATTGGTACCATTTTTTGGTACGATGCCATATCGGTGGACATAAACGGCTGTTTGGGCACGCTGTAGGGCTCAGAAGGGAGGGACGCCATTTGGCTTTTGGAGTGCATATTTTGCTTGGTAGTAGCTCTGGCGTTTTGCTGGTATTTCAGTTTATAATGTTGGGGCAAATGTAGGCTGGGCAGAGTACATCAGGGGCATAATAAGAGGGTATAATAATGGTTGTAAATAAATAATAACCCACAGATATGTGGCCAGTGTCGCACTGATAAATGGTGCCCGATCTTATCCACTTTTGGAACACTCTGCACATTTTGCATCGCCATAATCTGGGAGCCGGAACTTTTTTTATTTTTTCACCACCGGAGCCGTGTGAGGGCTTATTTGTTGCGGGACAATCTGTAATTTTCATTGGTACCATTTTGGGGTACATGCGATTTTGTTGATCACTTTTTATTCAATTTTTCGGCAAGCCAGGTGACCAAAAACCATCAATTCTGACAATGATTTTTATTTATTTTTGACGGCGTTTACCCTGGGCTATAAATGACTATTATACTTTATTCTGCGGGTCGGTACGATTACGGCGATACCATTTGTATATACGTTTTTTTATGTTTTGCAGCGTTTGAGCAATAAAATAACTTATTTAGAAAATAATTTATTTTCTGTGTCACCGTATTCTGAGAGCCATAACTTTTTTATTTTTCAGTCAAAAAAGCTGTGTAAGGGCTTGTTTTTTGCGGGACGGGTTGTAGTTTGTATCGGTACTATTTTGGCGTACATGCGACTTTTTGATCACTGTTTATTACATATTTTGTGAGGGGTGGTGACCAAAAAATAGTGATTCTGGCATTGTTTTTCGTTTATTTTTTTTGCGGCATTCACTGTGCGGGAAAAATATTATAGTTTTATAGTTGGGGTCGTTACGAACGCGGTGATACCAAATATGTGTGCTTTTTTTTTACGTATTCATTTTTTTTCCTATAATAAAAGACTTATAATAGGAAAAAAAGCAGTTCTTGTTTATGTCACTTATAACTTTTATTTTTACACTTTTTTTAAAACATTTTTATTCTTTTTTTTACTTTTTTCACTTGTCCCACTAGGGGACACTTAGACTTGCAGCTCTCATCGCTGCTGGAATACATTACACTACACACGTAGTGTAATGCATTCCAACTGTCATTGTGACGTGAGAGTCACACTGACAGGAAGCCTACGACGACCACCCTCGGGGTGGTCCTCATAGGCTTCTGTACATGGCAACCCGGAAGCCATTGTCTGGCGTCCGGTTGCCATGGGTACCATCGCCAGCCCCCGTGATTTCACATGGGGGCTGCCGATCGGCGCTAAAGACCTTAATTGTGGCGTTCAAAATCGAGCGCCGCAATTAAGGGGTTAACTGCCGAAATCAGCGGCGACAGGCCGCTGATCGGCAACGGGGAGAGCAGGGCTGACACCCTGCACAGTTAACCGCCGCTGCGGTGTAGCGCCGCGCGGCGGTTAACTGTCAAAGCACTGACGTAACTGTACGTTAAGGTGCGCGAACTTACTGCTCACCATGACGTACAGTTACGTCATGGTGCGTTAAGGGGTTAAGAGCCATAACTTTTTTATTTTTCTGCTGACATAGATCTATGAGGGCTTTTTTTTGCGGGACGACTTCTAGTTATTATTGTTACGATTTTGACGTACATGCGACTGTAGGATGAACAGAGAACTGCAATTCTGGTATTGTTTTTTATTTTATTACGCTGTTTACCGTGCGGGTTAAATAATGCAACAGTTTAATAGTTGAGGTCGTTACGGCCACGGCGATACCAAATATGTGTTAAGTGGGTCTTTCATTTTTATTTTTTTACTTGGGACTTTTATTTATTTATTTCAAATGTTTCTTAGTCCCACTAGGGGACTTTACTGTGCGATCTTTTGATTGCTTTTATAATACACTGCAATACTTCTGTATTGCAGTGTATTATGCCTGTCAGTGTAAAACTGACAGGCATCTGTTAGGCCATGCCTCTGGTATGGCCAACAGGCATTTAATAAAGGCAGCTATAAAAACCATCGGCACCCCTCGATTGCATCGCGGGGTGTCGATGGGGTGAGAGAGGGAGCCCCCTCTCTCTAAAACCACTCAGATGCAACGTTCGCTATTGCCCGCCGCATTTGAGGGGTTAAACATGATCAGAGAACACTGCAGAGGCAGAAGGCAGTCCTGGGGGCCTTCACTAGGCCCCTGGGATGCTACGACAACCATCGGCATCCCTGATCGCGTTGTGGTGGCACCGATGAGATGTCGGAGTGGTCTGCCCCCTCCTTTCAAAGCTTCAGATGCTGGGGTCTCGATTGACCGCAGCATTTGAGGGCTTAAACTACCAGGAACAACGCGATCGCTGTTCCTGGCCGTTCGTCCCGGATGTCAGCTGTAATACACAGCTGACACCCGCTGAGTATGGAGCGCGCTCCATACTTCGCTATGACGCATATCACGTACATGATATTGCGTCAAGGGGTTAAAAAAAAACGAATCAGCACATCATTTTTAACCTATTCAAATAAAAAATAAAAAGTTAAAATGGTATTTAATGGTGGATATTCACTTTAGGGTGCACTTTTTTCGTTATCCTCTTGGGATGAAAAGTGTAGTCAACTATGCTTTTTAGTAGTTGAAGGAAAAAAACAAAAGCATCTAAACATAATCCAGCCAAACATATGCCATACAGACACTCTTCTGCTATACGTGTGGCCCATAGGAGTCTACCGGGACCTTATAGTATAAGCCTGGATACTTTTATCAGCGCTCGTTTTTACGTCCAATATTGGCCAGTGTAAAAGGGACCTTAACCCTTCAATTGAGGCCAAACATTAGAATGCAGAGACTATAAATTGTAAAATTATGTTATTTTATGCTCTAAATACATGTTAAAGTATATCTGCCACCAATTTTGGGGTGTAATCAGTATCCCCCTGTGGATATTCAGGAAAATATATATTTTACTTTTTCAGTGACTGCCATTTTTGAGTAATTTTCACATGAATGGGTCTAGAATAATGGTTTGTGTCTGAATGAGTCTAAAGGCTGGAGCTGGATTGAGGGCTCTGACCAATCAGATTGAGCATAGTATGTCAGGTGGCATGATCGACCAATCATCTACTAAACCCTTTATTCTATGAGGGCTTGACAAGAACCCCTCATGACTATTCGTCACCAGCCGTTTAGTTAAGATGCAGTGTAAGTAACTGGAAGAAAATCTCAGTCCCACAATAGAATATATTTATTACATGACTCTATAATGATTGCTCCAAAGACAGAAAATGGAAATTTTCGTGACAGACATGCTTTAGAATCATTGTGAAGAAGGTTTCACATTACCTCACATCCTTGCCAACAGTCATCGCAGCAATGACCTTCTTCACAGCTTCCTTGCGCTTCTCCTTCTTTTCATTATTCAATTCTGCCTTCAATTCGAAGATCTCTCCTAAAATCAGACAAATAATATATGTGTCCATGCAGTATTAGACACTTATTCAGGAACAGAAGGAAATAAAGAGAGAACCATTTATCAAATATAATATGAAGAAGAAAAATTTAAATAGTCAAGCAAACAGTTTGCAGGTTGGAAAGCACAAAATTAGATGAGGTTTACCTGGAAAAGGCAATTAATCTTAGACGGAAACTCTGCTAATTATAATAGAGCTGACAATTCGAATTATTTCTTAGTATGCCTAATCATTTTTTGCACATTTGTTAAAGTAAGCAGGGCTTAAATACATTCGGGTAGCTCATTAACCCCTTCGAGCCCAATGACATATATTTACTTTGTACTCCCCAGGATGTACATTTACGTCATGGGAACTATGAAGTACCCGCGAAATGACGTAAATGTATGTCCGAGTGAAGGAGCGGTGGCGGCATGATCATTTGCGGTGCTGGATGTATTTTACAGCGGACACGGACATTTTTTAATCCCTAAGGCCCCATGCACATGGCCGTGCCCGTAATCACGGCCCACGATTGCGGGCACGGCCGGCCGCCGAATGCCGCCCTCATTTTTGAGCCGTGCTCCCATACAAAGTATGAGCACAGTCCGCAAAAAGCAAAATAACGGACATGTTCCATAATTTTCGGAACACCCATAAGTAGCGATACGGAAAGGTGTCCGCGGCCAATAGAACAGAATGGGTCCAAAATTGCATGGGGCCTTAGGCTCCATGCACACGAAAGTATTTTATATCAGAATTACTGACAGTAATTACAGACCCATTCCTTTCTATTGGCCACGGACGCCTTTCAGTATTTTTACTGATGGGTGTCCGTGCTGAAAAAATTATAGAACCTGTCCTATTCCTGTCCTATTCCTGTCCGTTGCTATGCAACATGTTGATGACATCATTTGCATCCTTCCTCTTTTTTTTTGCGGATCCGTATATACGGATTGAATACGCATGCAATACGGACCGTATTTACGGCCACCCTTCTGTATACACGGATGAAATATGGATCCATATTTACGGACAGTATTTGGGGATAGATGAAAATACGGTCGTGTGTATGGGGCCCAAGATGGTTGAATTGTGAGACAGAGGGATTGTATTATAGAAGCGATCAAGAGATTGCACAGTCTAGTGTTTTAGTGGTGGGGGGGGTGAAATATTATAAAAAATAAAATAAAAAGTAACAATAAAATATTTAAAAATATTAACAATAAAAAAAAAGAGAAAAAGACAAAACATTTGGAAAAAAAAAAAGTCAAGTAAAACAAAAATGACAATTTACAGTAAACTCCGTAAAAACAAAATAAAAATGTCATAATTGCTGTTTTTTGCTAATCCGAATAAACAGCAATAAAAACGTCGTATATACCCCAATGAAAACTAACTCAACCGGCAAAAATCAAGCCCTCACACAGCTCCATTGACAGAAAAGTAAAAAAATTATGGCTCTTAAAATGCAACCATGAAAAGCAAAAAAAATAAATAGAATTGCTGCATCCTGAAAGACAAAATAGGCCCCATCCTAATGGTTTAAAGGGATTTTGCCATCATCAATATATGATCAGTGGGGGTCCGACCGCTGGGACTCCACCGATCACAAGAACAGGCTTATCTTTCCGGAGCTCCATAGGAATGGAGCGATACTGCGCATGTTCGGCCACCGCCTCCATTAATTTCTATGGGGCTGCCGATGATGGCACCCCCATAGAAATAAATGGAGCGGTGGCCGACCATGCACAGTACCGCTCCATTCATATTGTGATCGTGGGGGTCCCAGCGGTCAGACCCCCACAAATCTGATATTTAGCCCCTATCCTGTAAATAGGTGATAAATATTGATTATGGAAAAACTTTAAGAAGCTCCACACACTGGATCTACATGCTCCTGTGAAGACGTGCGCGCTCATCCAATGTAATATAGGAGCGCTAGTTATGCTGATGGCAGACAAAATGAATTTTTTGCATATTCAAGTATTAAAGGGGTTTTCCCATGAGGGACGTTAATGACATATCCACAGGATTTGTCATAAATGTCAGATAGATTAGGGTCCCACCTTTGGGAACAGCACCTATCTCTAGAATAGGCCACCCTAAACCCCGTTCTAGCTGTGTCTGCTATCGTTGACTCCCAGCCACTTCCTGACTTTATGGTCGGGAGTTCCGAAAATAGCGCAGCTCGCTGAGCTACGCTGTTTCCGTAACTCCCATAGTAGTGAATAGCAGTTACAGAAGCAGCGTAGCATGCGAGTTACTCTGTTTCTGTAACTACCATTCAGTTCTATGGGGCATACGTAAACAGCGAGCTACGCTGTTTTCACCTTCATGGTGGAAAATCAGCCGAAAAACACAGAGGTAGAACAAAGTTTAGGGGCCCATTCTAGAGATAGGTGCGGGTCCCAGAGATGGGACCCGCATCTATCTGACATTTATGACATATCCTATGGATATCCAAAGAAGTAGTAGGACAACAGCACACGTCTTCAAATCATCAAAGTGGTTTTATTGTCAAGACATCCACATGTTTGTGGATGTCTTGACAATAAAACCACTTTGATGATTTGAAGACGTGTGCTGTTGTCCTACTACTTCTTTGGATATACATCGTGCTGGAGTGGGTTTGCCTGGCTTGACAGCGTGCACCGCATCATACTCGGGACTAGTGCTGCTTCAAAAATCTCCTTTTTTCTGATATCCTATGGATATGTCATAATTGTCCCTCGTGGAAAAACCCCTTTAAATAGTGAACTAATAATCTCGACTAGCCTTTTAGATATTTTACAAATAGGTCCATTTATGTCAGTAAATAAAATCCCAAAAATACCACACCTTTCTTGTTTGTGGTGAAATACTTTGAATCAGTCATGTTTGCACGTTCTCTTCAGGCACCTATAGAAGACAGACATAAACAGAATATAAACATTAAATTGCTAAGACTATAATCTTTAATACTTTATAGTTGCCCCATAATTCCCAAGTGCCCCGATCGAGCAAACTACATCCCCCTCCATCATGCCGCCAAGTTTGGAATGGTCCGGAGATGCAGCATAGTCAGACTTTTAGGTCGATTGCCCCATATACCCCTGAAGACGCCTTATCTACGGTGAAACATGTCGGGGGGCATTGATTGCTTTTTAAATAATTGCCATCTAGCTCAATTTGCTCTATAGGATGCGATCTGCAGACACATCCAAAAACAAATATTATCTACTATAAGTAGAGTGGGAAACGGGTATTTTGTTGCCATTTGGCAATTTGCAGGTAGAATCAGTTATCTGGTCGCACTCTGCAATACATGTCAGGGCAACTATACATCAAACCTTTTACATTGACATCATGGCCCTACACTTCCTACACACACCCACACAGCAGGGTGTTGCACATGTTTTCAGGGTTTTGCAAGGCTAGGGTCAAAAGTCAGGAGATGTTAAAGGGAAGGTGTCGCAAAAAAATGTTTTTTATATAATATTGCTTTTAGTATGTTGTTAAAATTAATTTTATTTATTTGTGTTTTTGTGTTCTACTTTTTTCTGACTTTTACTTATGGGGGCTGCCATTTTTTTTTTCATCTCTGTATGTGTCGATTAACTGATCTGCCGTTTTAGTACAGCACCAGCGGGAGTAGTTTTCCACACTGTGCCGTATAACTACAGTGCTGATAATGTTACATAGTTACATAGTTAGTACGGCTGAAAAAAGACACATGTCCATCAAGTTCAACCAAGGGAAGGGAAAAGGGAAGGAAAAATTTCTACACATAGGAGCTAATATTTTTTTGTTCTAGGAAATTATCTAACCCTTTTTTAAAGCCATCTACTGTCCCTGCTGTGACCAGCTCCTGCGGTAGGCTATTCCATAGATTCACAGTTCTCACGGTAAAGAAGCCTTGTCGCCTCTGCAGCTTGAACCTTTTTTTCTCCAGACGGAGGGAGTGCCCCCTTGTTTTTTGAGGGGGTTTTACAAGGAACAGGATTTGACCATATTTTTTGTATGTGCCATTAATATATTTATATAAGTTAATCATGTCCCCCCTTAGTCGTCTTTTTTCAAGGCTAAATAGGTTTAATTCTTTCAATCTTTCCTCATAACTTAAATTCTCCATGCCCCTAATTAGCTTCGTTGCTCTTCTTTGTATTTTTTCCAACTCCAGGGCATCCTTTCTATGAACTGGAGCCCAGAACTGGACTGCATATTCTAGATGAGGCCTCACAAATGCTTTGTAAAGTGGTAATATTACATCCCTGTCCCGCGAGTCCATGCCTCTTTTAATACACGACAATATCCTGCTGGCCTTTGAAGCAGCTGATTGACACTGCATGCTGTTATTGAGTTTATGATTTACAAGTACACCCAGATCCTTCTCAACAAGTGAATCCGCCAGTGTAGCTCCCCCTAGGACATATGATGCATGCAGGTTGTTGGTACCCAGATGCATAACTTTACATTTATCTACATTAAACTTCATCTGCCAAGTGGACGCCCAAACACTTAGTTTGTTTAAATCTGCCTGTAATTCATGAACATCTTCCATAGTCTGAACTATATTGCATAGCTTGGTGTCATCTGCAAAAATAGAAATAGTGCTATTAATCCCATCCTCTATATCATTAATAAATAAGTTGAATAGTAGGGGTCCCAGCACTGAACCCTGGGGTACACCACTTATAACCGGTGACCATTCAGAGTAGGAATCATTGACCACAACTCTCTGGATACGGTCCTTGAGCCAATTCTCAATCCAATTACAAACTATATTTTCTAAACCTATAGTCCGTAATTTACCCATTAGGCGTCTATGGGGGACAGTGTCAAATGCCTTTGCAAAGTCCAAAAACACTAAATCCACAGCGGCCCCTCTGTCTAGACTTCTGCTCACCTCTTCATAAAAACAGATTAGGTTAGTTTGAAAACTTCTGTCCTTAGTAAAACCGTGCTGGCTGTCACTTATAATGCTATTTATTGTCACATAATCCTGTATATAGTCCCTCAATAGCCCCTCAAACATTTTCCCCACGATGGATGTTAAGCTTACTGGTCTATAATTACCCGGGGAAGACATAGAGCCCTTTTTGAAAATAGGCACCACATTTGCCCTGCGCCAGTCCCTTGGCACTATACCAGTCACTAGAGATTCTCTGAATATTATGAAAAGGGGGACAGAAATAACTGGACTAAGCTCTTTAAGAACTCTAGGGTGTAACCCATCTGGTCCCGGGGCCTTGTGCACATTTATTTTATTTAATTTAGCTTGGACCATCTCTACATTCATCCAATTCAGTATATCAACTGATATATTAACAGCACTGGCACCGGCTACATCAGCTGCTCCTTCTTCAGTTGTATATACAGAGCTAAAGAACCCATTTAGTAACTCTGCCTTCTCTTGATCCCCTGTGATCAACTCCCCATTACCATTATCTAGGGGTCCCACATGTTCAGACCTGGGCTTTTTTGTATTTATATGCTTGAAGAATTTTTTGGGATTTGTTTTACTATCCTTGGCCACCTGCCTTTCATTTTGTATTTTTGCTAATTTTATTACATTTTTACAGATTTTATTAAGCTCCTTATATTTTACAAAGGCTACAGCTGTACCCTCAGATTTGTATTTTTTAAATGCCCTTTTTTTGTCATGTATTGCCCCTTTCACAGAATGTGTAAGCCATGTGGGGTTTAATTTGAGTCGTTTATACTTGTTACCTGTAGGAATAAATTTTGCACTATAATAACTCAAAGTAGATTTGAAAATCTCCCATTTATCATTTGTTCCATTATTTGACATTAGATCTTCCCAGTCTATATCCTGAATTGCAGCCCTCATCCTGGGGAAATTGGCTTTCTTAAAATTAAATGTTTTTGCCCTCCCAGCCTGTGTTTGTTTTTTACAGTATAGGTAAAATGTAACTATATTATGATCACTGTTACCGAGGTTTTCACGAACATTGACATTCCCAACAAGATCTGCATTATTAGAAATGACCAGATCCAACAGAGCTTCACCTCTAGTCGGGTCTTCCACAAACTGGCCCATAAAATTTTCCTGCAACAGGTTGAGGAAATGTCTCCCCTTTGCAGTTGAAGCCGAACCATGACACCAATTAATATCCCGGAAATTAAAATCTCCCATTATCACTACAGTACCCACCTGTGCAGCCCGCTCCATCTGTTTATATAGCTGAACTTCCATCTCCTCAGTTATATTGGGGGGTCTATAGATTACACCAAAAGTAATTTTTTCAGTGTTTACCTCCCTTTCTAGTTCCACCCACAAGGTTTCAACCTCCTCACAGTATTCACCCACTATTGTCTCTTTCACACTCGCCTTCATATCACTTCTCACATACAGACATACACCACCACCTTTCCTATTTGTCCTGTCTTTCCGAAAAAGTGTAAAACCCGGTAGATTTACAGCCCAGTCATGTGAAGAGTCCAGCCATGTTTCAGCAACACCAACTATATCTATATTTTCTTCCAGTATCAAGGCCTCCAGCTCCCCCATTTTGCTTGCTAGACTTCTGGCATTTGTGAACATACACTTTAACTTGCCTGTCAGTTTTTCACTTTTATTATCAGAAATGTGATTTGACATTAATCGGGCCTTTTTATTTACATTGATGTTTTGTAACGAAAGGATCTCCTTATCCTGTTGTCTAGTCCTCTCCCCACATTCTGTTTCTCCCCCCACCAATATAGTCTGACCCCTCTCTAACCTGGCTACCCCTTTTTTTTCTACATTGACCTCCCTCCTCAGCCCTAGTTTAAATACTCCGCCACCCCAGCTAGAATTCTCTCCCCCAGCACAGCGGACCCCCTTCCATTTAGGTGCAAATCATCTGCAGAATACAGTTTGTACCCCAATGAAAAGTCAGCCCAGTGCTCTAGGAACCCAAATCCTTCTCCTCTACACCAAGACTTCAGCCATGCATTTAACTCCCTGAGCTCCCGCTGTCTTTCCTGTGATGCGCATGGCACAGGCAGTATTCCTGAGAATACTACTTTGGAGGTCCTTCCCTTCAGCTTGTAGCCTAGTTCTTTAAAATTATTCTTAAGGCTCCTCCACCTACCATTTATTCTGTCGTTGGTACCGACATGGACCACGACAGCTGGATCATCACCAGCCCCTCCCAGCAATTTGTCCACCCGTTCCACCACATGCCGAACCCTGGCACCAGGGAGACAGCAAACCATTCGGTTGAGGTGGTCTTGGCGACAAATTATTCTATCCGTCTTCCTGATTATAGAATCCCCTACGACTATCAATTGTCTTGGCTTACCTGCATTACCATCCCGCCGACTACTAGCTGGGCTGTTCTCCCGGCTGTTAGGGAGATCAGTATCCACTAGGGCTGCCATTTCTGAGACTGACACCCCCGCATCATCACCCAACTTGGCAATTTTGCCTGGAATGTCAGAAACCGGATCGGCCTTCCTTGTCTTTGACCCCTTTCTACTGCCCCTAACTACATTAACCCAGCTACTTACCTGATCCTGCTCACCCATGTCTTCACCCTCCAGTTGTAACCCACTAACTGCATGCTCTGTGAGCAGCAAGCTCCGCTCAAAATTGTCTATCCTCCTCAGTGTTGCATTCTGCTCCTCCAGATCTCTAATACGAGATTCCAGGTGAACAACATGCTCACATCTGCCACAGAGATATTCACCCTGGAACTCCGGCTCCAGTCGTGCATACATATGGCAAACTGTGCACTGAAGAAAATGTGTGGGCAAAGAAACTGCCAACGCGATCAGAAGTGGTAGTCATAGCAGAATATACTTGGTATATTTTTATGTACTGCTCGTACAGGGATCAACAATTTGTCCAGCCTGAAATGATTTGCGCTAGTAAGATATGCAAGCATGTTTTCTACTATCCGGGTGCTTAGCGGGATCCTGAGTTTGAGCCCTTTCAGGACAACATCTGCACAGTCCAAATGCTCTCCCCCAGAGAAAAGCAACTCAATATTTATTGCCCAGATTCTGCAGTTTTTAGAAATATCCAACATGTGGCCCTAGTGCGCTAATGGACTGAAGCACCGGCCTCCGAAGTAAAGGAGCACATAGAGGATTGTGGGGCCTCCTTTTTTTTTAGGAATATATTTTAGGCACCATGTCAGGCTTGAAGAGGTCTTGTGGTACCTAAACAGTCGAAACCCCCCAAAAGTGACCCCATTTTGGAAACTATACCCCTCAAGGCATTTTTCTAGGGGTATAGTTAGACTTTTGACCCCACAAGTTTTTGGCAGAATTTAGTGGAATTAGTCTGTGAAGATGAAAATCACCTTTTATTTCTGTGGAAACAGAATTTTTTCATTTTTACAAGGAATCAAGGAGAAAAAGCCACCCAACATTTGTAAAGCAATTGTTTCTGATTACGGCAATACCCCATATGTGGTAATAAACTGCTGTTTGGTCCCACAGCAGGGCTTAGAAGGGAAGGGGCGCCATTTGGATTTTGGAGCGCAGATTTTGCTGGATTGGTTTTCAGTGCCATGTCGGGTTTGCAACGCCCCAGAGGGACCAAAACAGTGGAAACCCCCCAAAAGTGACCCTATTTTTGAAACTACACCCCTCAAGGAATTTTTCTAGGGGTATAGTGAGCATTTTGACCCCAAAGTTTTTTTTATGGTATTTAGTGGAATTAGGCCGTGAAAATGAATATCAATATTTTTGTCCACTAAAATGTTGATTTTTTGATTTTCACAGGGGATAAAAGAGGAAAAGCACCCCATGATTTGTAAAGCAATTTCTCCCGATTACGACAATACCCCATATGTGGTCATAAATGGTTTTTCATTAGAAATTAATTAACCCTTTCAGGACTGATCCTTTTTTGCTTTTTCATTTTCGTTTTTCACCCCCCGCCTTCCAAGAGCCATAATTTTTTTTATTTTTCCGTCAATAGAGTGGTGTGAGGGCTTATTTTCTGGAGGGAGGAGTTGTAGTTTGTATTAACACCATTTAAAGTACCATATAATGTACTGGGAAACTGAAAAAAAATAATTTGCGGGCTGAAATTGGAAAAAACTGTGATTCCTCCATTGTTTTTGGGGTTTTGTTTTTAAGTCTTTCACCGTGCAGTAAAAACGACAACTTTCGTTTTACTCTGCATCTCAATACGATTACGGTGATACCAAATTTATATAGTTTTTTTTTTATATTTGTTACTGTATTATGCTGCAGATTTTCTGCGGTATTTACGCTACGTGTGAACATACCCTAAGGGCTTGTCCACACGTAGCGGAATTGCTGCATATTTTCTGTCAGGAATTGTGGAGGGAAAATACGCAGCAGAATACAGTAGCAGCAAAGTGGATGAGATTTAACAAATCTCATCCACACGCCGCGTAAAAATTCAGAGCAGAAATTGACCTGCGGTGCGTATTTTTCGGACCGCAGCATGTCATTTCCTGCTGTGGAAAGTGTGCAGAATTGCATTTTTCAGAGATGTCACCATCTCCCAACATTGTAAAAAATGCAGCAAAATCCACACCATTTCTGCAGCAATTCCGTTACATGTGGACAGGCCCTTAAAGTGACAGCTAGTTACTTATTGCACTTTCTCCTCATACATGACCGTGCTACTACCCTATAGTGCTATAGCCATCAGAATGTGTGTCACAATAACTAATAGGACTAGTCACATGATTTATCAATGGTCCTTTCACTAGACAAGAACATAAACCTATGAAGAGACAGTTTTCCCACTTCTGTAAGGGTATGTTCACACGTAGTCAACCAAAACGTCTGAAAATCCAGAGCTGTTTTCAAGGGAAAACAGACCCTGCTTTTCAGACGTTTTTTTACCAACTCGCATTTTTCGCTGCGTTTTTCGCGCCGTTTTCGCAGCGTTTTTTACGTCCGTTTTTGGAGCTGTTTTCATTGGAGTCTATGAGAAAACAGCTCCAAAAACGTCTGAAAGAAGTGTCCTGCACTTCTTTTGACGAGGCTGTATTTTTACGAGTCGTCGTTTGACAGCTGTCAAACGACGACGCTTAAATAACAGGTCGTCTGCACAGTACGTCGGCAAACCCATTCAAATGAATGGGCAGATGTTTGCCGACGTATTGTAGCCCTATTTTCAGACGTAAAACGAGGCATAATACGCCTCGTATACGTCTGAAATTTGGCCGTGTGAACATACCCTAAGGGAGCCAGCAGGAAATCATCCTGGTGACCTAATATCTAGGATCTACTGCTGCTCAATCGGAGGTCTACTGCTAAAAAAAAATTTTATTCCCTGTCACTTGCTCGTCAGCGCTGTACAGAGATTTTCATGAGTCCCTGTCCCCAATGGCGCGCACAATCTAGTTCCCCATATTAAACACATGCTAGGCACAACTAACCTCTCTTTTGGAGAGGAAAAAAAGGCACAGTTCTGTCCCGTTCACTGAGACACTCGGAAACCGCGTCAAAAAACGCCTCCAATTGATTTCAATGGGAGACGGAGGTGTTTTTTTCCTGCGAGCGGAAATAAAAACGCTCGGGGCAAAAAGAAGTGGCATGACCTATCTTGAGGCGTTTTCTGCCAGAGAACCCCTATTAAAATCAATGGGAGATGGAAAAAAAACACAGTGACTGGCCACGGCGCTTTAGGACGCGTATTTTGTTTTTTAAACTGCTTGCGTTTTTTTACTTTGCCTGTTGATGAAAGAGGTAAGAAAAAGAATGCAGTAAAAAAAAACGCGTGCGGTGCAAAACCACTTAAACAGCTGATTTTTCCAGGCAGAATTGTCTGCCTGCAAAAAAAACTCTGTGTGAACTAGGCCTAAGGGCGGATTTACACGAACGTGTAATACGTCCGTGCAACGCGTGTGATTTTCACGCGTGTCGTACGCACCTATATTAGTCTATGGGGCCGTGCAGACTGTCAGTGATTTTTGCGAAGCGTGAGTCCGCTGCGTAAAACTAACGACATGTCCTATATTTCTGCATTTTTCACGCATCACGCACCCATTGAAGTCAATGGGTGCGTGAAAATCACGCGCACCACACGGAAGCACTTCAGTGTGACGCGCATGATTCACGCAACAGCTGTCAAAAGTATGAATGAAAACAGAAAAGCACCATCTGCTTTTCTGTTTACAAACATCCAAACGGAGTGTCATAATGATGGCGGCTGCGCGAAAACCACGCAGCCACACATCCTATGTGATGCCACACGGAGATGTTAAGTGCATTTTGTGCACACAAAACGCCACGTTTTTGCATGCGCAAAACACACACGCTCGTGTAAATCCGCCCTAAAAGTGTGTGTGAAAGAGGCCTGAATGTGTTTGTGGAAAAGCAGTGTGACAAGCAAAATGACCTCCCATAGAGGTTGTCACTCAGCTTTCCCAGACTCCTGAATTACAGTCCTTTCCCACCATGTAAGTATATATTCAGAAGCCCGGAGAAGTTAGGTGACAACTTTCATGGGTGCTGCAATGAAGGACATGTTCACTGGGGATTGATTTAGTGTAGACTGTGATTTTAGTTTAGATATAACAAATTTGAAGAAAACGTGCCAAGATGTCTCGCTCTACTGCACTGCTGTAAAGACACCAAGACATATTTGTGCCTAGTACACACATACAGAAAACACATCACATTAGTAAAATAGGGAATATCTGATAAAGTGTATGCATTTCCTCCCAAGCCTCTCTTCTTTATGTTATAATATGATAATGACTGATAAATATACCGGGGAGGGACAAATGGTTTATTTTTTTTCCTGTTACTTATATAGCGCTAACATATCGCGCAGTGCTGTACAGAGATTGGCGCTATTCACATCAGTCCCGGTACTAGGGACAATTTGACAGGAAGATTAATTGGAGTGTAGGAGGAAACCTATGCAAACATAGGGAGAACATACAGTCTCTATGCACATATTGTTGCCCAGGACTGCAACCCACTGAGCCACCACTGCGCGTGATTTTCACGCACCCATTGACTTCAATGGGTGCGTGATGCGTGAAAAATGCAGAAATATAGGACATGTCGTTAGTTTTACGCAGCGGACTCACGCTTCGCAAAAATCACTGACAGTCTGCACGGCCCCATAGACTAATATAGGTGCGTACGACACGCGTGAAAATCACACGCGTTGCACGGACGTATTACACGTTCGTGTAAATCCGCCCTTAGGCCTAGTTCACACAGAGTTTTTTTTGCAGGCAGACAATTCTGCCTGGAAAAATCAGCTGTTTAAGTGGTTTTGCACCGCACGCGTTTTTTTTTACTGCATTCTTTTTCTTACCTCTTTCATCAACAGGCAAAGTAAAAAAGGTGAATACAAATATAATAAATATTAATTGTACCACCCATGAAAATCAATAATTCCACCAGCCCTGTGACATATAGCGCATTCTATAGATATACCACAATAACGGTCAATATAAAGCCTGCTGGCAGCTCTCCTGGACGGTTCATTTCTATTGAGGTCACTGGATTCACAGTCTTCCTCTATATTCTCCTGACTCTTAGGAATTGGGGATTCAGTAGAAAGACATAGGTAGGATGGATAATATAGGAAATTTAAAGGGGCATCATCCATCGTATGACATCAGAGCCAGCGCTTTATACAGGCGGCTCCCTGCTGCCTCCCGTTATATTGAGATAGAAGTGACACTGTGCCCGGCTTGTCCCTGTTGCTACTCACCTGCTGGAAAAACAAGGGTTCAGCACCGGGATGTAACTGGCAGCCGGAAACAGACAAGCCCAGAGATTCGAGCTTCCAGACAGCGGCTCCGGAAACCAAGAGTTCACGCAGAGCGCCCACCTGCGTTTCACAGACCGGAAGTACGTCTTCGGCTTCTCCCCCTGCGTTCCACACAAGTGCACTGTCTGCGGTTCAAACACAGGAAGTCAATTTTCTGCGGCTGTCAATGCCCGTGCCAAGCATAGAAGCGATGTTGTAAGTGAGCCTCGGGGACGCAGATTGTTTTGGTGTTCTTCCTCCATAAGGAGAAGACAGATCCGGAGTGTAAGCTGAAGGCTGCATCTTAATTCACTGTGTAGCAGCTGCTGCCATGCTGTGGCTTTGCCAATTACCTGCTACACGTGTGTTTTCACCTTTAACCCTAGCATGCACTGTACGTCCTTCACCTGCCTCAGGGGATCTTGCTACTTTTCAGTTCTTCAGTAGACTGCAGTGACCTGACATCCCTCATATACGTAAGTATGTGCCCCTTCTACAACAGAATAAACAAGGGGGCAATTACAAGGGACCATATGTATCAATATCGTCACTGGAACCAGCAGTACTCACGTTCGTTGTCAATTTTTGCGGAAAATTACTCAAAGTGATGTATGACATAGAGTAGGCCACACGCGATGATCCTGTAGGCGCCGCAAATCTACACTGTTGTTTTTGTGCACTTTGTTTAGGGTCCACAAAATAAATGAATACCTTGTCTAACGTGCAGCTATCTAATAATGCGGCGACCCCAGGTTTGTGGCCTTATTGTATTTGATGTTTGTTTTGCGCAGATCTTATGCGTCACTTGGAAAAATAGTAATTCAACAAAACAAATGGTATTCTTCTAATTTTATTTATAAAGGACCACTCCACATTTATCATTGTGGTCTCCAATCACACCAAGTGTGACTGATTTTTATTAAAATGGGTTGTATGACCTCTCACATTGATAGGATATGTGATCGGTGGGGTTCTGGGGGCCACATCGATCAAGAGATCGCAGCCCACACACCGTACCTCACAAGTTAACCCCATTCAATGTCACTGTGTCTGGAAACAAGTTCTCTTGATCACTTGGGTCCCATTGATCACATATCGATGGTAGTCCTAGGGATATGCCATCTGTCAGTCATGCCTTAAATGTTTTCTGCCACTTCGATCAGTGGTTGGGGTGTATGACACGCACTACTGAATGTCCCAGAAAATAGCACAGCGTGATCGTAATATGAAGAACATCTGGTCCATTATGTGGCGGGCAGCAAAGGTCATCCATAATGTTTTGTTCATTTTCTATAATTCAGCCATATCTAGAGGCAAGGAATATATATCCAAGTAACATGTTAATTAATTTAGAAAATACTAAATAACCATGTTTATTTACATAGGAACATCCAGACTATATTCATAGGTTTAACGGTCTTGGATTCTAAACAAGACTTTGACAAAAAAAAAATCCAGAAAATGGCTGAACTTGGGGCTCACATCACTACAGCTTCCACAGACGATGATCGACCCTCTATTTTTGAAGTTGTGGCACAGGAGAGCTTGATGGCAGCGGTGAGACCTGCATTGCATCATATTGTTAAGGTAAGGGCTAAAAGGATAAAAACATTTGTACACCTTGACCTGACAAATCCCCCCTTGACTGCACACCCGACTGCCATGATCAATCATTAGGGTATCTTCGGTAGACTGCAGTGACCTGGCATCCTTCATTAACGTAAGTCTGTGCCCCTATTACAGGATATTATTTTGGTGCTATATGATGGTTTTGGATCGTGCTCTACAATGCCAATGAGTTTACGCTCTGCCCATTGTGTGTTAACTACATCTGTAAGCAGCTCTCTTTTTGATACCGTCAGCCGAACTGTAGAAGATGAAGCTGTACAGAAGGGAAATGCATAGTATAAACCCTGTTATTGTGTTTTCCAGCTGTATTATGTTTTATCATGAACTAATATACTTCATGCACCGAAAGCTTAATAGTCGTGAGGAATTGAAATACAAATAGAATTCACAAATGGCCAAATTTTTCTAAGAGATGCTCTAACAAATATATTCAAATGCACGAACCAAAAGGAATCCTGTGGCAGTAAAGTCCTTTTGTTAAAGGGATTGTATGGTTTAGAAAATTCATTTTAAATACCCTATCAGAGAATTCTAAATTCATACAGGGGATCAATCTTCAAGACCCTCACTTATTAGCCACAGTGTAGAGGCGCTACAAAGAGCACCTGTGGAGGACCCAGCATTACATGGACAGCCATCAATATTAGATCGGTGAGGGTCCGACTCATGGCACGGCTGCCGATCAGCTGTTTGAAGGGGCTTTGACGAGCGTTGCATCCCCTTCATTGTTTACACATCTCCGTTTGCTGCACAACGCTGTACTTTTGGTAGCGGCTGTGCCAGTTATTCTAGCTCAGTCCTATTCACTTGAACGGTATGAAGCTATAGTGAGCTGTGATACCAGGCACAGCCGCTATTAAAGCGGTTTTTCCATCTATGGCATATCCAGCTCTGGGACCAGCACCTATATCGAGAACAGAAGTCTCCCACCCTCGTCTTAGCTGGTGTGGTGGCCTCTGGCTGCAGAATCTAGTTGGGGGCTGGTAGAGAGAGGGTCGCGCGTGCTGCGGCTCTCCATTCTTTTCAGTGGGAGTTCAAGAAACAGACGAGCAAGCGCTCCTCAGGTGTTTCCATAACTCCCATTGAATAGATTGGAGAGAGCAGCACGCACGACCCTCTCTCCAGTAGTCCCCGCCTGGATTCTGCACCCCAGGGCTGGGACCCGCATCTATCAGACATTTATGCCATATCCTATGAATATGCCATAAATGGCTGAGATGGGGAAAACCCATTCAAAAGTACGAAGCTGTGTCTAGTAAACAATTAAGTGGACTCTGCGCTTGCTGGAGCGCCGTGGCCAATCCTAAGGATAACCCCTTTCATTTCCATGGTGGTGGTGCTGCAGGGAAATGGAACATTTGCCACTAGGTTTCCCCACAGATGACAGCTAAGGCTATGATCACATCTGCATTGTGCAGTTCCGTTGTTCTGCTCCGTCAGAGCAGAACAAGGGCATAACGGAACCAACGGTTCAGTTGCACAGTGGTCACCGCCTGTTTCCGCCGGAACCCATTGACTTTAATGGGTTCCGTCGGAGTGTCCATGATTCTAATGGAAACAAGCTATTGTCTCTGGTAATCCCTGCTGGATCTGCGACGGAGGCCCCTAACGGAGCCTCCAATGCAGATTTGAACAGAGCCTAACTTCACTGGCACTTTGGTAAAGTTTACTTTGGTATGATAGGTTCCTCTCAATGAGCGTTATAGATTACTCAGCCTGATAGGAGACTATAGGTCCAAAAAGTTTTTTTTGCATTTGTATGACAGTTTGTTCTCTGGCAGTGGGGACCTGAACCACCAGCATACTTAGACAAGGTCAAGAGGTGGGTGCATCCATTGCTCAATATCATGCCTAGAAAATTTGCACCAAATACATTATTCCACATATGACATTTTAATAAATTTGGTACAATTTGCCGTATTTTCACCATCTCCATTACTTTATGTATCTTACGGCCCTGTATAGTGTTGACATAAGGACGTAGGCATAGAGATTTTGCATGTTTCTGGCATGTAGCAGCAATAATCCTTCAAAAAATAGTAAGCTATTACATTTTTTTGTGTACAAAAGAGCCATTTATATAATTGAAGGATAGTGAATATAACTTTTGAACAAATACACAGATTGCACACGAACGTAAACTAAAATAGTGGCTAATATAATCGCATATTATAATGTAAGGGTGTATTCTCACATGCAAGTTTTGTCACTTTTAAAAAAAAAAAGAAAAAAACATTTGTACAAAAAAAAGTGACAAAAATGCAAGACAAACGCATCAAAAATATAGCATAAGCTTCATGTGTGAATACACCATAAATCATTAATCGGCATGGACTGTTGCGGCACAAAATGTCATTAACTTTATGCCCATCTTACAGGTCCTTGCAGAATCAAACCCTGCAAGCTTTGGCCCTTTGTGGAGATGGTTTGATGAATTTTATACCCTGCTTGATCTGCTTCTCCAGCAGCACTACTTGTCATGGGCCAGTGCCTCTTTCTCTGAGAACTTCTATGGACTAAAGAGGGTAGCCATGGCAAAAAGCAGTGGGCAACATACTCTGCAACGGAAGGAGTATTGGAGGTCCCTCGTGCTGCTGGTGCTCGTACCTTACCTACGAGTGAAACTGGAGAAGTTTGTTAAAAGACTGCGAGAGGAAGAGGATTATTCTATACAAAACGCAGCTTCCTTTAGTAAAAGATGTTATAAGGCATTTCTTGCATCCTACCCCTTTGTCAAACTGTCCTGGGAAGGCTTGTTTCTTTTTTATCAGCTGAGATATATTCTGTGGAATACAAGTCATCACTCACCGCTTCTCCGCTTGGCTGGAGTGCAGCTCGCTAGACTTACACTGGAAGATTTACAAGCCATGGATGCTACTTCAGAAAAGACGGCCTCGACACCGTCTGCTCTCAGGTAAGTGGATACCGTCATACTAACAAAGTCCTTCATTCGGGTTTACAGAGAGATATTCTGTATGTTCCGTAATACAATCTTCAGTACAGAAATTAAGATTTGTGATAATCCGTGTGACTACAGCTTTTCATGTTGTCATTCGTTTACTGACAACAACCAACCACAAACAATATTAGGACTTATATCACATCCAACAAAAATGATTTCCTAATAATATAGACTTACCATAAGGAGTTAAACAGTAGGGTAACGTCTAAATTCTACCATTTTATCGATTTGCCTAGACACCTTTCATGGGAATAAAGAAGTTGTTGAGCTGGTCAGGTGACCCTTTTAGGTCCAGTCAGCAAGAGGGCCGTGCTATTTTATTTATTTATTAATATATTTCCAATGCCCCCGATCTGGCATTTGGGTGATCCTTCAGTTGGTGCCGCTGTATCCACTAACATAGCGCTATTATGGCATCTTATAAAGACATTAATATAAAGAAGGCTGATAAATCCCTTTTAATGATCATGTTTTCCAGAAACGTTGTTTTAAAGAAAAAGTACCAGCTAAGCTTCTATCTTCTCCTGTCAGGGAGTAGACTTATTTTTGGACATGTAGTTTAATAATATGTGGACCTGGTGCCTCCATTGGTGCTACAACCCCACCCCCACCTCCTTTATGTGAAGACTTTCCCTGAGATCCTGGAGTTCATTCATTCAGCCACAACCGCTTTAGGCTCTGGTTACACAACGCATTTTAGATGCGGGTGAAGGACTTCAATTGATTTCTATGGGGGAAAGCTTGCTTGTAAGAACAGTTGAAGTCCCGTAGTGATTTTATAATCATTCGGATGACTAAAAGTCGCCCCAGCCCTAATTGGCTCAAGTACAGATGATCTTTGGTTCCATAAATTCGGTTCAATAGAACACCTGGACTATAGATTCTTAAATAAAGGTACAATGTGCCATTCTGGAAGAGTAACCAGTCTTACGGGGCAGAATTTTAACAAACGTAGGCCGAATTCAGACGAACGTGGTACACGCCAGAGTGACGGCTGTTAATTAAAGGACTCATGTATTTCAATAGGGCCGTTGTTTCCTCGGACCATGTGAAGGGTTTGTTGAAATAATAGAACGTGTCCTATTTTGTTCCGTATTCACAGATCCCTCCGTAGACTCAAGTCTATGCGGATCCGTGAAAATGGGACCCGCACAGGGGCAACTCAGTAGTGAAAAACTGCAGTTTTTCACGTCCGATTTTCCTCAGGTTCATCTGAATTTGGCCTTACTTGAAAAGGTGGCATCCTATGACCATACCATGTTGAATGTTCATGTCTTTGAATTCTTCAGTACAAAACACTCTTACTTCACTATTCTTTGTGTTTGAAGATTGCATGGCTGAATGCTTTTTTTTTTTTTATGCAACGGTTCGCAATTACATGGTTAAAATAGCTGAACATAATAATTATTGTGTCCTTTACTACACTATCATTTAGTGTAAGTTGTTTTATCAAACCCCCCCCCCCAATGAAACTTGTTATTGGAACTAGAGTAAGTCTTGCAGTTAGGCCTCATGCACACAGCCAAGCTGGATACTGGGGGCTGTATGGCAGCATATGGAGTCCCTGCGTCTCCTCACGATGAGATTGTCCCTTTTAAAAGCTTTTTTTTTATATTTTATCTGTTTGCCTCTGATTTCTTACAGAAACAAACCGAGGTACAGTAGGGCCTAATAGTAGTCTATGGGTGCCCTATTAAAGCTCCATACAATGTGGAGGATGTAAAAACCGTAAGATGGCAATGTGAATGAGCCCTTGTATTAGAAAAAATAACTAATTGGATTTTTTTTTTTTTTACTCTTTCCGGACTTTAACATAACATTTGTTTTTTATTTTTCCCCTAGTGTGGGCAGCATACTGAAGAAAGCTCTTTGTGGCGTATCTATGACCTTATCTTCCAGCTTATCACTGGGTGTGTTCTTCCTGCAGTTTCTAGAATGGTGGTACTCAGCCGAAAACCAAGAGACTGTTAAGTCTATGAACACATTGCCACCCCCCTCCGCTCCCATTCATTTTGATCTGGAAACCTATTCCCCTCTCCTGCCTAAATTAAAGACTGTTTGCCCACTTTGTCGTAAAGTAAGAGTTAACGATACGGCTCTGGGCACCTCCGGCTATGTCTTCTGCTACCGATGTGCTTATTACTATGTGAAAAATCATCAGCGATGCCCAGTAAGTGGCTTCCCTACTGAGCTACAGCATCTAATACGACTCTATACGCCTGATGGTTAGACTAGGGATGAAAAGACAACTGTAGGCTTTGGGAGTCAGTTTGTCCACTCGAGAAGCCAATCTTGAGAACTACCCGCAACGTTGGCAAATTTTTAGGGCCATTCAATACTTTGGCTCCTGGGATTGGTCCAGCACCGTGTTAGATGTAGACAGAACCACAGCAAGAATTGCAGATGTTTGACAAAACAGAAGCTACCGTATTGTTTAAAGACACTAAAATGTGATTAGAATTAATTTTTGTTATTTCCGTGAAGAAATGGAATGAGCTTTTTAATATTTGAATTACTGATATTCGAATCTAGATGCAGAATTTTGGTCGACGCTTTATAACGGGAATTGACAAAGTAATTTATTTTACTTCCTACCAACAAGATATTTATTTAAAGGGGTTGTCTGAGATTAAATGACTTTGTGTTAATGCTTGCAATGTATAAATGTGAATACATTTGTAATATACTTACATTTTCCAAACTGGCCCCGTTTTCAGATCCTGCCGTGGGGAACTTGACGGGTGACGTCTCTCTCTGCACTGGGTCTGCCACTTTGTTGATCTTGAATCATTTTCCGGGTACACGACACGTCACTTGTCACGTGGTGTATATTGGCTTATTCTGTTGTAACGCGCATGCGCGGCCCCTGCTGTTATCTAGAGAACAGCAGGGACCGCGAAAACAGCAGTGACAGTGCATGCCCGTTACGGGCTGTGAAGCAGAACAGGCCATACACGGCAAAGAATTCAAGATCAACAAAGCGGCCAGAGCCAGTGCAGAGAGTGATTTCACCCGTCAAGTTCCCCACGGCAGGATCTGGAAACGGGGCCACTTTGGAAAATTTAAGTATATTACAAATGTATTTACATTTAGAAATTACAAGCATTAACACAGTCATTTAATCTCGGACAAGCCCTTTAACAGTAGAATGTGAAAGATGAAATATGGATGAAGGATAATGCTCAAATGTGATATTTTCTAACTTCAAATGACTGTTTAGATGTGTTTTTATAGAGGAATTTTCTCTGTCAATATAAACTGTGATAAACAATCAATACATTCTCGTAAACCATGCTAAAATCTGGCCCGTGAATTTAGCAGATTTGGACCATGGTTTGTTTAAATACACTTTTACATAAGAACGTTTGCATAGAACTGTTTGATGGACAAGGTATGTTTAGGCAGTGAACGCATCATGCATGTCGTGATTCAGGTCTGGGCACAAAGCTCCTGGCAGAGCCCTGTGCACGGACACTGCTCCTTTAGCAGGGAGCTATGCACATACGGAGTACAATGGAGTATGCCACCATTTTTCTGTTGGATTTGTATAGAATCTGACAGAAAAAAACCTGTGTATGAAATTGGAAGTTTGCAGTAGAGGGTTCATGGACATCTATGGAAGCTGTATTACGATGTTGTACAAAACGGATCCGTAATACAGCTGCGTGCATGAGTGCTAAAACAGCAAGTTTGATTCACATAAAGCTGGAGTCTTAATGCACACAGCCATATTACAGCTCCGTTTTGTACAAAGTCGCAGTAGGGCACCCATGGAATATTATGGGCTTTTAATGTACCTTTTGTATGCCTCCGATTTTATATAGAGGTTTCTTTTTGGTATTGTTTTAGACATAAGCCTAGACAATCACTTTACCACCTAAAAATAAAAAATAACCACACAGACATTTGTAAAAATTGCATCTTTTTCACAAATAGTTTACTTAGTATTTTTTCCTTTAAGTGGTAACTAAACTTTCAGAAGAGTTCTGACGTCATAGTGATGTCAGAAGTTTTGATCGGTGGGGGCATAAGCACTGAGACACCGATCGCTAAAATTAAGCGGCCGAAGCGCTCGGGTGATCGCTGAGCTGCTTTGTTTCTGATCGGATTTTCTCGGAAAGCTGAGGTAACGGTGTATGGACTCAATAGGAAGTCTACGGGCCCGTACACCTTTCTGAGAAACCCCTATCAGAAGCTAAGCGGCTTAGTGCACCCCCGAGCGCTTCTGCCGCTTCGTTTTAGTGATCGGGTCTCTGTGCTCAGACTCGATCAAAACTTCTGACAGTTTAGTTACCCTTTAATATAAATCGTATGCATATTTATAATTTCTTAAAAAGAAAAAATACTACAACTGCAGTGACTGAAAAATCATGAGTTCTGAATGCTGGAATGATTATATTAATATTTAGGTTTTAATTGGTAAAATATATTCCTTTTTTAAGGTCTATAATGAATGTAAACATATTTCAACTCTGGTTTATTAATCTGTGTTCACAGCGTTCTTTACTGTGGTGAAAATTGTGGCAAAAAACTGATATGACTACAAGGTGTCAACTTTTCATTACGTAGTACTTTTTTTTTTTTTTTTTTATTGGGTTTTACAGAAAAGTATACAAGAAAGACATCAAATAAAGTATTGCCAATGTATACATCACAATCAGTAATATGTTGTGAGTTGCAAAAACAACTGATACAAATCACAGGTAGACATGAAACTTTGAGTGAAAATAAACAGTATGTTTGAATTTTACAATAGTCGTCGTTATGAATATATAACATTGTTGATGTAGCAAAGTATGGCCTAAGGTTACATTGGTTCCAACAAACAAACTAGAAATAAGAGAAAAGATGAACAAATCATTGAAGTGAGCAGCACAAACTAATATAGATCCGTTAAACACACCCGTGTACTGTGAGGCTCCTGCAGCCGGGTACATCAACACTCCTCCATTCCCAGGCAAGGACAGGGAAACACACCTACCATCTATTCAGACTACTCTAGGCCTATAAGAGGCTCACATCATAGGAACTCCCAATCCCAACAGGCACATCTTTTCACAATTTTCCCTGAGGTGAAGTGTAGGCTGCGTATTGTGACTCCATTTTGTGTGCAATATTAAAGGAAGTCTGTCACCAGAATGGCCATATTAAACTAGTAACAGGGTATTGTAGAGGAGACTAACCTGTCTCTAGCGTTTTTCACATTCTGCGTCCTTTGTAGAGAAATACTTTTTATTAAGTTTATGCGAATGAGCATTTAGGTGCAATGAGGGCATTACCCTTGCACCTAAATGTTCCTACGTCGCTACCCAGTTCAACCCCCCCCCCCCTCCCTACATTGATTGACAGGGGCCAGGCAGCGTAATCAGCGCATTCATGCCCGGCCTCGTACTATCTGTAATGCGCGCGCGTACCTGCTCTTTATTCGGCGCATGCGCAGTACTGCCAATCAGAACATCTAGCAAAGAGATCGTACTGCGCATGCGCCAAGTGAAGAGCAGGGGTGCGCGCACATTACAGATAGTACTGGGCTAGACATGAACGCGCCGATTACACTGCCTGGCCCTGTCAATCAATGTAAGAAGGGAGGGTTGAATGGGGAGCGAAGTAAGAGCATTGAGGTGCAATGGTAACGCCCTCATTGCACCTAAATGCTCATTAGCATAAACATCATAAAACTTATTTCTCTTCAAAGGAGGCAGTAAGCAGAGAATAATCATCAGAAACCGGTTAGTCTTCTCTATAATACCCTATTACTAGTTTAACTCGGACATTCTGGTGACAGACTCTGTTTAACATGAGCCCAAATCTCCAAGAGAGAATGGGCTATCGGACTTTGCCATGATTTAGCAATTGCGCTTCTGGCATCTAATAAGTGCTATCCTACCGCCTGAGCGCGAGGGGATACACAATCATCTTGAACACTGCTATTTTGCCAGCCCAAGATAACTGTACCTTTTGCATACGGGCTAAGTTGCTTGGGCACGGGCTGTAATAAAGACCTAAAATTCTCTTGGTAAAGAGCTGAACTAGGGGAGATTAACTTAATACCTAAATATTTGATAGACTTGGAGTTCCATTGGTAGGGAAATTCCTGTGTTAGTGCTAAGCGGAGCCTAGGGGGAATGCCCAGGTGTAAGATCTGGGATTTTTTTATCATTCACTTTATAGTACGATAAAGCGCCAAAATTACGTAACATGGCATGTGCTTCTAGTAAAGAGGTATGTGGATTAGATAGGGTCAGAATGGCATTGTCCGTGTACAGGCTTATTTTGTGTTCTGTGGTGCCAACTACTAATCCTTGAATATTTTTTATTCGCCCTAATAGCTTCCACCAGCAGTTCCATAACTAGTGCAAAAATAAGTGGTGAAAGAGGACAACCTTAATGGGTACCATTCGAAGGGTTGAGGCAGGTAACCAGAGAAGACCCTTCCTGAGGTTTTGGGGTATAAGGCCATTATAGCGTAGTTAATTTGCCCAGTAAGCCCAAATTTTAGTAGTAGTAGTATTCCCTAAACTGTGCCACAACCTCTCCGGGCAGTATTATTTTTTTTGACCCGCAGGGGATCTCAGAAAAGCTATCCTTTGTCCAGCCTGTCTTGATTTCAGCTGTTTGGCTAGAAACCTCCCAGGTTTATTATTATGGGCATAGAAGTTAAGTTTATATCTTTGCAAAATATACTCATGTGCGTTCAGTAAAACTAAGCGGAGTTCAGAACGCAGGGTCTGAAGCTCCCCGGTGACAGTACTGGAAGTGGACCGTTTATTTAACTTCTCAAGATCTGCAATTTTGGAGATAAGGCGAGACGTTTCATGGTTGTACATTCTTTTAATACGTGCAGCAACCCCCTCATGTAGGCTTTATGCGCACTCCAGACAGAGGGGATATTCGGATAGGAGTGTGATCGGACCACGTAATCAGGCCAATCTTAGCATTAGAGGTTTTGAGGAGGTCATGCCTTCCTACCAGAAACATATCTATCCTAGAGTAAGAGGAATGACTATTGGAGGAAAATGTGTAGTCTTTTTCCGTACCATGTAAACACCTCCATACATCCAGATAACCCTACCGGACAGTCAAACCCTAAATAGATGAGGAAGGCCTCGTCTTGACTGAGGAATCAAGATCTGGGAACATAACATTGTTGAAATTACCACTGATCAAGACAAGGCCCTACGATACCCTCCTAATTTTTGCAAATACCTTGGATACGAATTCATTCTGTTTTGAATTTGGAGCGTATACATTAACTATGGTAAATTTAACATGGTTAACTTCACAGATAAGAATAAGAAACCTACCCTGCCTATCAGAAATAGAGTGCACAAAAGAGAATGCTACATTAGAGTTGATAGCGATCATAAATCCCCTTTTTTTTTTCTACTAGCCATTGAAGCAGAAGTACACATGTCGGAATTTAAGATGATTTACATCTGGGGGTTTTCTCACTATGAAAGACAGTTTCTTGGGCAAACAAAACATCACATGTTAATGATAGTGCCTCCTTCCACATAAGGTGTCTTTTGTAGGGACTATTAAAGAGGCTCTGTCACCGGATTCTGAAATCCCGATCTCCTATTGCATGTGATCGGCGCTGCAATGTAGATAACAGTAAAGTTGTTGTTTTTTTTAAAAACGATCATTTTTGGCCAAGTTATGAGCAATTTTATATTTATGCAAATGAGCCTTTCTAAGGGTATGTTCACACGGCCTATTTACGGACGTAAATCGGGCGTTTTTGCCCCGAATTACGCCCGAAAATAGCGCCTCAATAGCGCTGACAAACATCTGCCCATTGAAAGCAATGGGCAGACGTTTGTCTGTTCACACGAGGCGTATATATACGCGCCGCTGTCAAATGACGGCGCGTAAATAGACGCCCGCGTAGAAGAAGTGACCTGTCACTTCTTTGGCCGTAATTGGAGCCGCTATTCATTGACTCCAATGAATAGCAGCGCTGATTACGGCCGTAATTGACGCGGCGTTCAAGCGCCTTCACATGCCGGTACGGCTGAAATTACGGGGATGTTTTCAGGCTGAAACATCCCCGTAATTTCAGCCGTTACGGACCCCCGCCGTGTGAACATACCCTTATGGACAACTGGGCGTGTTTTCTCTTATTTCCAACTGGGCGTGTTTTCTCTTATTTCCAACTGGACGTGTATTTTGTTTGTAACATCTGGGTGTGTTTACTTGTTTTACTAGCTGGGCGTTGTGAATAGAAGTGTATGATGCTGACATATGATGCTGACAAACACTTCTATTAACAACGCCCAGCTAGTAAAACAAGTAAACACGCCCAGATGTTACAAACACAATACAAACCCAGTTGCAAATAAGAGAAAACACGGCCAGTTGGAAATAAGAGAAAACACGCCCAGTTGTCCATTAGAAAGGCTCATTTGCATAAATATAAAATAGCGCATAACTTGGCCAAAAATGATCGTTTTTAAAAACAAAAAAACTTTACTGTTGTCTACATTGCAGCGCCGATCACATGCAATAGGAGATAGGGATTTGATAATCGGGTGACAGAGCCTCTTTAAGACCCTTCACATTAATGGAAGATACCGTGACTGCCATTTAAGAACCTTTATAAAGTGTGCACATTGTAACCAGGAGATGACACCATGTATTAGAAGATGTGTCACTACTCACATCTCGCAGAATGTAACAAAAACCAAGACGCGGAATATCGGCATACCCGACATGAAGGGTGAATCTAAAGATATGGGAGTAAGAAAACAACAAGAAAAACATACAGCAATGAAAAATAAAAAAAAAGTCAAAAGGAACAAGATTGACGTCACCCAGTGAACAGGGTTTTATTCTTCCATTGGGGCGAACATTGAGCTCGAACAACAGTCAGCCCAACTTTGAGCGGGGCTTCCACAACCACGGAGTAAGACATGATGTCACCACATAAGCGCTTTAAGAGTGGTTCCATCATTTTCCAGCGGTTCGCCATCGATCATGAACTTTCCTAGGGGCTATAGAAGTAGTTATGGGAAGCGAGTTTGTCAAAGCAATATTCCACTTAAATAACAGCAATAAACCATCTTCCACCGAATGC
This sequence comes from Rhinoderma darwinii, assembly GCF_050947455.1. Taxonomy (NCBI): domain Eukaryota; kingdom Metazoa; phylum Chordata; class Amphibia; order Anura; family Rhinodermatidae; genus Rhinoderma; species Rhinoderma darwinii. The sequence continues at coordinate 246,564,686 of NC_134688.1, read as the reverse complement.
ACTGTGTGTAGCACGCCTCGTCGGGTGATAATCAGCTTTGTTGGAAAGCCCCACTTGTATGGAATAGACACATTTTGGAGAGCTCTCGTCACTGGAAAATGTGTGACAGGTTTGCCATGTAGCAGCTGAGAGGTCAGGGTTCAGCAGAATGTGGGCAAACGGATCCAGTAGCGAGGTCATCTAACGGGCTGCTTGTAGCAAGTTGCATTGTCAGGTGCAGATTTGACTTTAGGGATGCGGTGAGCGCAGCCTATGACAAAGTCGGCAATGGTAGCCATAGGAAGAAGAGCTTTAAACAAATTGTGCAGGATGACTGTTAGATCCGAGGGTTGAACATCATCAGGGATTCCCCGAAACTTGATATTATTCCAATGCGATCTGTCCTCTAGGTCAGTGACCTTATCTTTGTGCCATCTAATGTCCCCCTCAGCGGAGTTATAAGCAATAGAGAAGTCACCCATTTTGTTTTCCATGTGTGTAGTGTGATTGCCCAGATCATCAATGTCCTTTTGCAGCCCATGGATTAATTTCCCCATATCAGAGCACAGGTGCTTTTGCAGGGATAGTAACCTGCCTTTTAGAACTATTTCAGTGACTGGATTCTCAGTAGGAGATAACGTATGCAAGTCCCATTTAGAGATAGTCACCGTCTCATCTGTAAGGGCACCATTTTCTGAGCTGGTTGTACATGTGCTCTATCTTTGAGCAGGGCCCCTGGATGAAGGGGAGGCATGTGGTGACAATCTGTGGTCCTTACCTGTGCTGCGAGACATCGCTGCGAGCCGGGGACGAGCAGGGAGAGGAATGTGCATTCTCCCTCTCAGGATCAGCAGACAGTGTGGGAGAGCTGCAGCTGGCACCATCTTGAAAGGCGACGTGGACCGGATTTGGCACAGTTCCTCCTCACCCTGATTCCTCCAAGTTCCAGGAGTGAGGGGAGAGGTTGTGAAGTGTGTTCCGGGTCGTGGAATGTCGCTATGAGCTGCTGTAACAGGGCTACCGACGGAGCTCACTTACTCAGCGGCCCTTTAGTAGTACGGCCAGACTCCGTCCCATTAGGCTGGATTCACACGAGCACATTACGTCCGTAATGGACGGAACGTATTTCGGCCGCAAGTCCCGGACCGAACACCGTGCAGGGAGCCGGGCTCCTAGCATCATAGTTATGTACGATGCTAGGAGTCCCTGCCTCGCTGCGGGACAACTGTCCTGTACAGTAATCATGTTTTCAGTACGGGACAGTAGTTCCCCAGAGAGGCAGGGACTCCTAGCGTCGTACATAACTATGATGCTAGGAGCCCGGCTCCCTGCAGTGTGTTCGATCCGGGACTTGCGGCCGAAATACGTTCCGTCCTTTACGGCCGTAACATGCTCGTGTGAACCCAGCCTTATGTAGTACTTTTTATCGCCAGCAGACATCCCTATTAATACCACTTTCAATAAGGTGTAGCAACAATCTTGAGCATTTATGGCTTATCCACAGGGTATGTCATAAATACCTTATAGGTGTCGTTCCTATCTCTGGGACCCTCACCTACCAAAACGGAGGTCCAGTGACCTCTGTTTGCCGATATACGGCCTACTTTCTCCAAAGAGTAAAATCTTCACCAGTTACAGAAAGCGCATAGCACTGATCCCTCCATGGTCTGACGCTTTTCTTTTGTGTTAAAAATGCATGGTTTATTGGTTACGCTCTCCATTCAGAAAAAGTCACAACCATCTAAATTTGATGCATACACTATATATAAGATACGTTTATTCCCTTAAAGGGGTATTCCGGTTACAAGTTACCCTCTATCCGTAGGGTAAGGGGTAACTTTCTGATCAGTGGGTATCGGACCTCTTGGACACTGCACTCGGCTATCTATATAGAGAATGAATGCAGCAGCAGCGCGTATGAGCGACCTGCTGCTCGGTGCAAACTCAGGGTTTGGGCCAGTTCGGGCTCCCCGTTCTCGTAAACTGTGGGGGTCAGAGCTGTCGGACACCCACCGATCAGCAAGCCTTACAGATAGGGGGTAACTTCTTGTAATCGGAATACCCCTTTAACGATAACTGCTACATGTATACAGATCTTTACAAATGATTCAGAGTGTACTGGTCAATACTGTGTTACTAGTATTTACAATGTAAGGCCCTTTGCACACTGCAGATTTTGTTGCAGAAAATCAGTTTGATTTATCTCAATGGGGTTGATTCTGCAGCAAGCACAAAATCTACAGCGGAATATGGACGCAAACGTGGGTGATACTACTGCATAGCGATGTGCGTGGAGATCACTGAATACCGTGCTATCAGCATTAAAAAATATAGTTTTTACACATAGTAACAGTAATTTTTCCATATATGTACAATTATGACCGTGCTGCAGTCAACTCTCAACTCAGTTATGGTATATTTACACGGGGGAAATTTTTCCAAAAATGTCTGCAACTGAAAATCAATTCCATATTTGTGCATAGATTTCTGCAAGCCCAAATGAATAGGATAGCTGCAGATATTTCTGCAACAAATCTGGCACGTGTGAATATACCCTTAGAGGAGTTTTGTAACATTTGGCCAAGTCTAGAATAAGACTTTTTATTTTGTATTTCTGTATAAATTTTCTATGAAATCTGTTCTATAGGTCTTTTTTCTATGGCTACAGGGCAGGGCTACCATTCTATAGGATTATTTGCCACCATTCCCAGCATAGCTTTGCAGCTAAAAGGATTCTTCAGTACTGCCACAAGCCCGGCCTGAAGAAGTGGGTCTATTCAATATGGGAAACTACTGTACATACATAGAAAAGAGCAGCTCTTTCTTTGACGCAGACATACCTGCATTAGATGAATTTCATGGTTTGCCCTTCATTTACAAACCATTTAATGGGCAACGTTTCCCCATTGTAATTATTTGTTAGGTAGGCCTATAGAGGGTTAAATAAACAACTAGCACTACTGTTCATTTGATTATGTTCAGGCTATTGCAGGATGCCAGCTGCTATATACAGTTATGGAGACATGTTTTAATATTAGATGCAAGTGGTGAGGGCGCATATAGTTTCACATTACTAGCAATTCTGGTCCCAAAGGAAGGGGAACAGGGAAGAAAAACATTCCTATGTGAAAATTTTTATTTAGTTGCTAAGCGCATGGATCTTCCAACACAATACAGTGGCATAACAGGACATGTCGCTTGCTCGCAGTTGTCAGGTGCAGTAGTTAGCATTTCTTTACTTGATATGAAGGGGGGGGGGGCATGCAAAATCATGGTGCCCTTATTAGGATACAAAGCTGCTTATAAATGGCCATTCAGGAAGCCATCAAGTGGGGCAGGAGATGACCTTTAATGTGGTAGTCCAGTCCTAAGAAATGAATGGCCTATCCGCCGGATAGTCATCAATATCTGATTGATGGGGGTGCCAAGAGTCAGACCCCGACCAATCAGCTATTTTGAAGCAGCCGCAATGCTTGTACGAGCACTGGTTCCCCTCCATTTTCTTTACTCCGCACACTGTGAATCGCCAACACACGTGTAGTGGCGGTTCACAGTATCAGTGTCAGTGTCTTCACACATTAAAGTGAATACGAGTGCTGAAGCCCCTTCAAGACAGCTGATAGTCAGCGGTACCAGGAGTCAGATCCTGACCGATCAGATATTGATGGCCTATCCTGATGATAGGATATCAATTTTCCTGGACCCCTAAATAACAGATAAAAACAACCTTGTTCTATATAACCTACAAGAACATAGAAAAAAGGATTCCCTCACTCAGCCCCCCCCCCCCCTCCATTATCCAAAGCTGCAGCAGAGATTAGGCCTCATTCACATGGCAGTATTTGTAAGCCAAAACCAGGAGCAGGAGCTACACAAAGAAAAAAGTATAAATACTGATAAAAAATACTGCTGCCTAAAAGGGGATTTCCCCACGAGCGTCATGTAATAAATCTAGGGGAATCCTGTTTAACCATGGTGAGGAGTTCAGTGGAGCGCCGATCAAGCATGTGTACTGCCGCTTTATCTATTGGACGGGGCTGACGAAACCAGTATATCACTATAAACAGCCGATAAATGTGATTTGTAGGACGACCCCTTTAATACAACCGGTTACTCATTCATTTAAATAGGCACTGTGCACTGCAAAGTTTGGGTAGGGGAAAATATCTCCAGGTATATCAGCTTTTAGACTTGTAGCAAATACCTGACAATAAGTTCTGATATATCAATCCCTCTAGACATAGATAGCGACACTCCTGCTTCAATTTTGCATATGAACTTTTTTAACCATGACCCGAATAAAAATTGATAAGCTTAAACTGGAGAGGTCTCTGTTGGTGCAAGTTTGTGGTAAGGAAATACCATTATAAGCTCCAAGAGCAAAAGACTGATGAGAGTATATTCTCTGAAGAACTTCTTTGAGGGCAATGTAGATATACACATAGCTTACAAAAAGACTAAGATTATGTTCACACGGCTTATTTTCGGCCGTAAACGGACGAAATATTAGAGGCAGAACGCCTCCAAACATCTGCCCATTGATTTCAATAAGAAATATGGCGTTCTGTTCCAACGGGCTGTTTTTTTTACGCAACAGTTTATAAAAACTCACTTCTTGAGCTGTTTTTCATTGACTATAGAAAAACAGCCGAGAAAAACACGAGTTACTAAAAAAACTGCTGAAAATCAGGAGCTGTTTTCCCTTGAAAATAGCTCCATATTTTCAGATGTTTTTTGCTAAGCATGTGAACATACCCTACGGCCGTTTTTGGGGCCGTTTTCTAAAAGTCTATGAAAAAGGCTCCAAAAACGTCTCAAGAAGAGACATCCACTTCTTTTCCGCGGCCGTTTTTTTACGCGGCCGTTTTTCAAAAAGGCAGCATAAAAAAATGGCACATCGGAACAGAACGTCGTTTTTGATGGGCAGATGTTTGGAGGCGTTCTGCTTCCGATTTTTGGGCCCGAAGAACGGCCAAAAATAAGCTGTGTGAACATACCCTGAGGCTGGATTCACACGACCATGTTATGTCCGTAATGGACGGAACGTATTTCGGCCGCTAATCCCGGACCGAACACACTGCAGGGAGCCGGGCTCCTAGCATCATAGTTAGGTACAGAGACATCAAGCGATCCGTTCTGGACTGGAATCACCGGCCACAGTGGTGCTATGTATATAAAGGCGTTTGTGGGGGGTATCTACAAGTGGTTGTGTTTCGCAGGTGCCGTCCTTGTTCACTGTGAACACGCACAGGCGTGCTCACAGTGAACAACTACTTAGGCTGGGCGGGCACTAAAGAACAAGCACCC